>NW_028234421.1:2231054-2236054 GCF_977035675.1 Penaeus japonicus | reverse complement strand
ATCCAGTAGAAGACATCCAGCAGAGGGCATCCAGCAGAAGACATCAAGCAGAAGGCATCCAGCAGTAGGCATCCAGCAGAGGGCATCCAGCAGAGGACATCCAGCAAAAGGCATCCAGCAGAAGGCATCCAGCAGAAGGCCCCCAGCAGAAGGCATCCAGCAGAAAGCATCCAGCAGAGGGCATCCAGTAGAAGGCATCCAGCAGAAGGCATCCAGCAGAAGGCATCCAGCAGAGGGCATCCAGCAGAAGGCACCCAGCAGAAGGCATCCAGCAGAAGGCATCCAGCAGAGGGCATCCAGCAGAAGGCACCCAGCAGAAGTCACCCACAGAAGGCACCAAGCAGAAGGCATCCAACAGAAGGCATCCAGCAGAGGGCATCCAGCAGAAGGCACCCAGCAGAAGGCATCCAGCAGAGGGCATCCAGCAGAAGGCACCCAGCAGAAGTCACCCACAGAAGGCACCCAGCAGAAGATATCCAGCAGAAGGCATCCAGCAGAAGACATCCAACAGAAGGCACCAAGCAGAAGGCATTCAGCAGAAGGCATCCAGCAGAAGGCATCCAGCAGAAGGCATCCAGCAGAAGGCAACCAGCAGAAGGCATCTAACAGAAGGCACCAAGCAGAAGGCATCCAGCAGAAGTCATCCAGCAGAAGACATCCAGCAGAAGACATCCAGCAGAAGGCATCCAGCAGAAAGCATCCAGCAGAAGGCATCCAGCAGAAGGCATCCAGCAGAAGGCATCCAGCAGAGGGCATCCAGCAGAAGGCACCCAGCAGAAGTCACCCACAGAAGGCACCCAGCAGAAGACATCCAGCAGAAGGCATCCAGCAGAAGACATCCAACAGAAGGCACCAAGCAGAAGGCATTCAGCAGAAGGCATCCAGCAGAAGGCATCCAGCAGAAGGCATCCAGCAGAAGGCAACCAGCAGAAGGCATCTAACAGAAGGCACCAAGCAGAAGGCATCCAGCAGAAGTCATCCAGCAGAAGACATCCAGCAGAAGACATCCAGCAGAAGGCATCCAGCAGAAAGCATCCAGCAGAAGGCATCCAGCAGAAGGCATCCAGCAGAAGGCACCAAGCAGAAGGCATCCAGCAGAAGTCATCCAGCAGAAGACATCCAGCAGAAGACATCCAGCAGAGGGCACCCAGCAGAAGGCATCCAGCAAAAGGCATCCAGCAGAAGGCATCCAACAGAAGGCACCAAGCAGAAGGCATCCAGCAGAAGACATCCAGCAGAAGGCATCCAGCAGAAGGCATTCAGCAGAAGGCATCCAGCACAAAGCATCCAGCAGAAGGCACCCAGAAGGCATCCAGCAGAAGTCATCCAGCAGAAGACATCCAGCAGAAGACATCCAGCAAAAGGCATCCAACAGAAGGCATCCAGCAGAAGTCACCCAGCAGAAGACATCCAGCAGAAGGCATCCAGCTAACGAAATCGGGATAATCTGATCGCTCTTTCCTGCAGCTTCCCAAAATCCTTCCCGAAGCTTTTCTGAATCCCTAGGCATCCCACAGATCCTTAAGCAAATGCCAGCAAAGCGGCAACGGTCCTGAGAGAACACACACGCGCGCATGATATAAGACTTTGCATGAAAGTTATCTTGACTGCGGTGTTGCTTTCATGCACGCGCTCTCGTATCCCGGATGTGAGATATGGGTTTATTTGTGGCGTTTTTTGCCCCCCTTTCTTGGTCGAGTTTTTTTTGTTTTTTGTTCTTGGTGTTGTTTTTGGTGTTGATTTTGGTGGTGGTGTTTTTTGTGTTAGGGGTGAAAATTATGGAATTATGGTTGCTTAGATTGTATTTTCTTCTTCTTTCTTTCTTTCTTTCGTGTTTTTTTTGTTTGTTTGTTTGTTTGTTTGTTTGTTGTTTTTTATATGTCTGAAAATTATGATTTTGCAAATAGACTTTTTGTGGTTGTCTTGAAGGGGAGGAGGGTAATAAATATTCAAAAATAAAGGGCATGTTATCAAACGCTGAATCACATTGTTATAGACTTAGGCACTTTGTCTTAGCCCTTTCTTTAATCTTAGAAACCTTCACAATACTATCACATCATTCCAGGTTACATTCCTACTTCCTCAATCAAAAAAAAAAAAAAAAAAGTGTGTTATTCCCTGAAATAACACTACCAAACCCCCCCCCCCCTTCCACACCCCGCCCCCTCACAGAAGAAATACGAAGAACTGTGTCACTCCTATTTACTTTCCAGATTCCCAAGATCCACCGAGAGATATCCAACTTAAATCCATCTTCACTTCTTGCTTCCATGCAGAAGCCCTGGGCGAGAGAAGACGCTCTGACCCACTTAAGTCACCAGCTGTCCTTTCGAATTTATTTTCTGCATTGTTCCCTTTTTCTTTTCTTTTCTTTTTTTCTTTGCTTCCTAATGTCTATGTGGCATTTGTAGATTTGTAGATTTGTCCGATTATTTGGTTATTGTTTATCTGTCGGTTTGTTTGGTATTTGCTTACCTTTCGAATTATGTGTTTGTATTTGCTTCACTAGCTGTTTTTCGTGTACACACACTCGCACGCGCGCACACACACGCACATACACACACACATACACACACACACACGCACGCACACACACACACACACACACACACACACACACACACACACACA
This sequence comes from Penaeus japonicus, assembly GCF_977035675.1. Taxonomy (NCBI): domain Eukaryota; kingdom Metazoa; phylum Arthropoda; class Malacostraca; order Decapoda; family Penaeidae; genus Penaeus; species Penaeus japonicus. Next base: position 2,233,423 of record NW_028234421.1, on the reverse strand, counting down.
CACACACACACACACACACACACACACACACACACACACATCGACACACATACAGACACCGTATGTACCTGAGCACATAATCACCACAAAGAATAATATTTCGAACAAATCCGGGTATGCTTCTTACATATAAGAGGAACGGCTTCACACTACACGTTCTAAATATACAGAAAGCAAAATATACCTACAGTCTCTTCAGACAATTCCCTGTCTGCAACACGTGGAGTAGCTCCTGAATACCCATCCAGACAAAACTCTCAAACAAGCAAAAACACAAGGTAAAGGTCATTCAAAGCAAAATAATGAAATGAGAACCAACAAACAAGTTCAAGCAAACGACTTCATGGACTTATAACCTCGAGGCGCACTTACAGTACATCATCATCAGCGACTAACAAGCACTGAAAATAGATTCTTCGTTGCTGGTTGAGGCGAACGTGCATAGGTACAGGAATGTCGGATTCAAGAAACGCTTTGCGACGTCGGAAAGTGAAGCGAAGTTGCAACCAAGACAAAAAAAAAAAAAAAAAAAAAAAAAAAAAAAAAAAATTGGGACGTCATATTCGGCGCGATTTATGTGACTGCCTAGCTCGGTTGTAAATTCCTCAAGCTGGGGCTAAAAACAGTCATAAATTACGTTGCAAATAAGTTACGCTCTTACTAACATCCTCAGAAAACAGTTAAATGATATAAAAGAAAAATCTAAATGAAGATGAAGTTTGCAAAAAGTCCCTATTTCTCCAAACCAAGCGTGAGTGGAGGGTTGTTAGCCTTTGCCAAAGCAACGACAGGCGTGAATCTAAAACTACTAAATGACATATTGTGATAATTACGATCCTAAATATCATAGGAGATCCCTGTCATCTCTAGCCTCTCCTCAAATAACTGAGACCTAATCTAACATCCTAAGAAACATAAAAGTAGAACCTTTAAATTAGGGTTTAGCGATCGACAAGCTGTGTCAAATAGTATTTACGTCATTGCTAAGGTTTCAGCGTCAATATTGCAGAAATATTTCACTCCAGCACTTGACGTCACGCTAGAACAGATTTCGCCAGCACTCTCTCAGACTACCAGTCCCTCAAATAGTTAATAAAACTAATAAAACACGCAATTGAAAAATATTTTTTTAATTAATACAATACGCAACACAATGGATTGAATTGACTTGGGATATATATAAAAAAATGACAACATTAATCAACGATCGAAATCCATATTAATGATACGAATGATACATACATAATTCTAAAAACTAATAAATCATATGAATCAGTCTTAGGTATGAATATCAATAAGAATAAATAAATAGGTTCTCCCCCTCCCCCCATCCACCCTTTCTGCCCCCCAGTGCATGCAACAGCCTTGAGATGGAACAAGCAGACTGCAACAAAGGCTGGAAAATAATGAAATGATAAAAATAGTGACATGCCCAACTTCTCACGCTCTTGAGATGCGCAGCGGGGGCGGGCGGGGGCGGGCAGAGGGGGGGGGGCGAGAGTGGAACGCTGTTTGAAAAAAAAATTGCGTTAATCGGTAGCGTGGGAAGATGAACAGATACGATGGGAAAGAAAATAAGACAAGGAAGATAAAGAGAGAGAATGAGAGAGAGAGAGGGAGAGAGAGAGAGAGAGAGGAGAGGGAGGAGAGAGAGAGCGGATGGAAAAGAACCGGTATTAAGAGAAAGAAAAGAAAATATAGAAGAGCGAGAGAGAGAGAGAGGGAGGGAGAGGGAGGGAGGGAGGGAGAGAGAGAGAGAGAGAGAGAGGGAGGGAGGGAGAGAGAGAGAGAGAGAGAGAGAGAGAGATGATGGAAAAGAACCGGTATTAAGAGAAAGAAAAGAAAATATAGAAGAGCGAGAGAGAGAGAGATAGATAGAGAGAGAGAGAGGGAGGGAGAAAGAGAGAGAGAGAGAGAGAGAGAGAGAGAGAGAGAGAGAGGGAGGAAGAAAGAGAGAGAGAGAGAGAGAGAGAGAGAGAGAGGGAGGGAGAAAGAGAGAGAGAGAGAGAGAGAGAGAGAGAGAGAGAGAGAGAGGGAGGGAGAGGGAGGGAGGGAGGGAGTAAGAGAGAGAGAGAGAGAGAGAGAGAGAGAGAGAGAGAGAGAGAGAGAGAGAGAGAGAGAGAGAGAGGATGGAAAAGAACCGGTATTAAGAGAAATAAAATAAAATATAGAAGAGAGAGAGAGAGAGAGTGAGATAGAGAGAGAGAGGGGGGAGGGAGTGAGGAAGAGAGATATAGAGGGAGGAAGAAAGAGAGAGAGAGAGAGAGAGAGAAAGAGAGAGAGAGAGAGAGAGAGAGAGAGAGAACGAGAGAGAAAATATGTTTGTTTGTTTTTCTTCTTCTTCTTTTCAATTCTTTCATCCAAGAGTA
>NW_028234421.1:2218554-2221054 GCF_977035675.1 Penaeus japonicus | reverse complement strand
AGTTCTACTATCGCTCTACTACTATTGAGACTACTTCTGTTACTACATCATATCTACTAATAACAATATTGGTACTACTACTACTACTACTACAACTGCTACTACTATTATTACCACTACTATTACTACTACTACTGCAACTGCTACTACTAATAATATTGGTACTACTACTACTACTACTACAACTGCTACTACTATTATTACCACTACTATTACTACTACTACTGCAACTGCTACTACTAATAATATTGGTACTACTACTACTACTACTACAACTGCTACTACTATTATTACTACTACTATTACTACTACTGCTGCTACTTTTACTACTACTACTATTACTACCACAACTGCCACTACTTCTACTTCTACTAATACTACTAATACTATTACTACGGCTGCTGTTACTGCTACTGTTACTACTATTACAACTACAATTACTATTACTACTACGACTAATAATAATAATAATGATAATAATACCTCCACTACAACTATTACAAAAATGAACTTTGATATCAATTAAGAAAGGTTGATATTCAGGCTGGCATTATTAAATGTCTTTCGGTCGTTATTTAGAATATGTGACGATATAATTTCTATATCTGTTAATAATTATTGTCCCTGAAACCGGAATAACTAGGGATTGCATAACACTGAAGGAGAAAATAATCATACGAAGTTATTCGACAGATTTTCATTAAATTGTGGTCTTCATTTGCAATTTGTTAGAGTCGTTACACAAAGGTTTTGAATTTTCTTCTTTTTTTTTTCTTTTTTTTTGGGGGGGGGTTAGTTTGTTTGTATATATGTTGTTGTTGCGTACTCTTCATTAACCTGGTTGTTTTTTTCACATTGTTATGAGGTTATGTTATTTTATTGTTATGTATTCATTCTTTTACGAATCTAATCGTTTTTTTTTTTTTTTTTTTTTTTTTGGGGGGGGGGGGATTCATCTGTTGTTTTTGTTTTTGTTTTTTGTTTATTCGTCTGTTATTTTAATCAATTCATCTCTTCGTCGATTCCGTCTTTATCTATACATGTTTGACTTATTAAGTCATTTAATCTAGTTCAACTTTATTTGTTCTTTTTTCACTTTTTTTTCTCTCTTTCAGATTAAATTTCTCGTCCCTTCATTTCTCACTGGCAAGAGTCGAGTATCTGAACAGCTGATTGGCTAGACGTCCTTTGTTTATACACATTTAACTTATCAGTTCATTCAATCTACTTTAACTTTATTTGTTCTTTTATCCCTTTTTTCCTTTTTTTCTGAACTGCCCATTGGCTAAACGTCCTTTGTTTAAACATATCTAATTTACCAATTCATTTAATCTACTTTAACTTTATTTGTTCTTTTTATCCCTTTTTTCTCTTTCTTTCTTTCTGAACTGCTCATTGGCTAGACGTCACTTGTTTATACATATCTAACTTATCAATTCATTTAATCTACTTTAACATTTAACTTTATTTGTTCTTTTTTTCCCTCTTTTTCTTTCTTTCTTTCTGAACTGCCCATTGGCTAGACGTCCTTTGTTTATATATACTTAACTTATCAATTCATTTAATCTACTTTAAATTTTATTTGTTCTTTTTATCCCTTTTTTTTCCTTTCTTTCTTTCTTTCTTTCTGAACTGCCTATTGGCTAAACTCGGCTCAATCATTCTTGAAGCCGAACCAACATTTGCTCAACGTACATTTAACGAAACAAAACTCACGAAAATCATTAGGTGATATGGGTCTAACGTGATCTCAAGTGACATAGCTCTAATGGGTCGAAGAAATAGGAGCGACGTCTCGTTAAACAGGTTTGGGTGTGTTTGGAGGGGGTTGGGGTGTGTGGGTGTGTTTGTTTGTGTTTGTAGGTGTGTGTGTTTGTAGGTGGGTGTGTGGGTGGGTGTGGTATGGGAGTGTGTGGTATGGGAGTGTGGGTGTATGGTGTGTGTAGGTGGATGGGTGGGTGGGTGTGTTTGTAGGTGGATGGGTGCGGTGTGTGTGGAGGGGGTCGGGGTGTGTGGATGTGGGTGTGTTTGTTTGTGTAGGTGTAGGTGTGTGTGCTTGTAGGTGGATGGGTGGGTTGGTGTGGTATGGGAGTGTGGGTGTGTGGTGTGTGTAGGTGGATGGGTGGGTGGGTGGGTGTGTGTGTGTGTGGGTGGGTGGTTGGGTATAGGTGGATGGGTGTGGGTGTGTGGTGGGTGGTGGGTGGTGGGGTTTTGGTATGGGTGTGTGTGTGTGGTGTGTGTGTGTGGGTTGGTGGATGTGGGTAGGTGTATATGTGTGTGTGTAGGTGGGGGTTGTATGGAGGTGTGAGTGTGTGGGAATGGGTATGTGCGTCCGTGTGTGCGTATGTGTGTGTGTGTGTTTGAGTGTGTTTATGTTTTTTTTTTTTTTTTTTTTTTTTTTTTTGGGGGGGGCGTAATGGTAGCCGTATTCGCTTCCTTATTTGCGATTCGACACCATCACCTCATTTTAAAAAAGGAAGTAAAAAAAGTGTCGATTTTA
>NW_028234421.1:2203554-2208554 GCF_977035675.1 Penaeus japonicus | reverse complement strand
TATCACGATCGTTAATATCCTTTTACAATTCGATAACAGATGTACCGGTTTTGTTTACATTCGACACGTGACTTTTTCCAACATTCGTTTTTCTTTTCTTTTCTTAATGGTACTATTGTTTGCACGTGTTCGCTATAGGGACGGATTTTGGCTGTATGAAGTGCCCGTTAATTCTGTATTATAGAAGGATTTGTGTTAATGACCTCCCTTGTTGTAGTTGCATAATGTTTCCACTCTTTGTAGACAATCTGTGATATTACAGGAAAATGTAAAAGTTCTGGTGGTAATTGTAGATGCTGAAGATACTCTGTAGGATTTTTTTTTAAGTCCAAAGATTGTGGACAAATGATTCTGTACTATCATAGAAATGTTTTCTAAGGAGTGTGAGGCTTCAATTATTTTTGTCTGCTTGTCCATTTTGGCTGTACTTTTAGTTAAAAATGGGAATAACCTTTAGAAATAATGGTTTGCATGTGTAATATACTGTCCACTTCTAGTTTGTTATTTGCAAAGCAAAGTTTTAGTGCAATATCCAGTATTGGAGTTATGAAGCCTGTTGATGCTCTGGCTAAGGCCATATTTCTGGCAAGAGTAACTAATTATTTAAACTAGCGCAAAGCTTGTCTTACCAGAGTATATATAGCTGTTTGCTTAGTTTGTCAGAGCACGACATTGTGGTTTTGGCTCCAGGCAATCTAAACGCTGGAGTATTTAAAGTATGCATGCCTAATGCCTCAGGGTATTCGCTCACTCTGGCCATGGCCATATGAAAAGCCATAAGATGCTTCATCCCAGGTGGCAAGTACTTCTACCATATAGTAATATCTTGTTAGCCATCATTAACAGATTTAAGAAAGGAATGGTAACCATGCTGTTTCCTGCATTACCTCCAATATCTTTGAACTTAAAATCTGATAGATGTGAACTGTCTTCTTAGGAATTTATAGTTACCTTTGTGCTATGTCTGACTAGTGTGTTTTCTATGTATTTAACCCATTAGCGCCGGTTGACTTGCTATCACGTTCAGTGGTTTTTGGGTCAGACGCCAGCGATGAGATATTTGGTCAAGGCTGGTGTGCCGGGTGAGCGGGCGTACAGCGCTCGCTCGCAGCTAGTGTGCCCAAGAATCCCAAGGCGTTAGGCTTGTGTTCGAATACCCCGGCATTCTGACCATTTAGAGCCGCAATAACCCTGGCATGAATGGGTTAGCTTGCAGAATCTATTTTCTAAGTAATTAGATCTTGGCTCAATCTATATTACCCAATATATTTTACTTCACAAGGAATTAGGTGGAGATAAGTAAAACAGTTCAAACATTTCTGCCAAATGACCTTAGTAGCATGGTATATCTGGTATTGAACACCCTAGGTTTAGAATGGAAATAGATGCAAGAGCATGCAATTTTCTACCCAAAGAGATGAGTTGTTGCAAGGCTAATTTTTCTATGAGAAATTATTTAAGATTATTAGAAATCTGACCAAAAATACTTAACAAACCAGTAGTCTAGCTTATTGGTGGTAGTTGTTTGGACAATCTTGCTTCTTTTATAGACACTGGTCATATGTGAACATTTACAAAGGCAATCTATTATGACTTGATTGTTGGAATCTCTTCACCCTCTGGTGGTCCAGAAAAGTCTAACAAAATAAGTATACTGGGAGAGAGCTTGATAGATTCATTATTAGACAATGGCCAGAAAAGGGTATTATTGTCAGAATATCTCTACCAATCCCAGCAATGCAATATCAGTGTGGGCAACATCTTTGATTTTGGAGACCTGGAGATTATTGGGCTGTATCATGCACACTCGACTGAATCAGCTCTTACACAGAGGATAATGTACAGTGTGGCTAATGAAATAGAATTTGGATACCAAATTATACATGGTTTTCAAGTAGATATGAATATTAAATTTTTCCATTTAATATTTTTTTTATGCATGGAACATCATTTGAGCTAGAGCTCATCTTTTGCTTTTATTTAGCTCTTGGAAGGTAAAATTTGAAACTGGTGCATCCCTTGTTTTCAAAATATGTTGAGCAGCAGCATAAGTAAACAGCCACAAGTACCAAATAGCCATTTGTATTTGCCGTTGTTTGCATTACGAAGGGATACTTACCTATCTTCACCATATGACTAGTTCATTTCAGAAAGTGCAACTATTCACTGGGTGCCAAATCAAAGTCGGCCCCAATATCTGCTGTGACCACAATTTTAATGAACGTTTATTGTCCTTGGCCTGAGGTCTAAAGATACTTGAGCCACATGGTTTCCAGATTTGCTTTTGTCAGTGGACTCTTGAGTACTAGCCTCATAATTGTAAGAAAAAACAAAACCAAAAAACATTTTAATGTCTTGTAAACGCAAACTGCTGATATTCACTAAGGTCTTTTTTATATATATTGCAGAGGCAGGCTTGCACCATTATTTTCAAGGTGATATATTGTTGACCTTCGCTTTGCACAAGCATTATTTACTAAATATGGTGTGAGCAATATCTTTTTCACGTACAATTAGTCCAGTTTGACACTACACTTCAGTGACCTTTTATTTATTCAGAAGTAGATGTGCATTTCCCTTGGTAGAGAATGAAGCTCCGAATTGTTGCACAAGAGCATAGACCAGTGAAAGGGATTAACATAAAATTAGGTTTATAATTGTATGGTGATGCCGATCTTGTATTTATTTGCCAGTTTCAAATTGCAAAGAAACTTACAGCAGTCAGATAGCAAATTATAGAATGATTATATGGCAAAGAGGTGTGTATACCTGACTGATTAGGGGCATAAAGTTGGGAGGGGAGAATTTGTTAATTTTTCACTCTTTCAAGATGGGGAAAGTGTAAGGTTGTGAACATGTTGAATTATTTGTTTTGCTGTAAAATAAGATCACACCAATTCACTTGCTTTTTGCTTACTGATAGAGGAACCTCCTATACCAGAATCTATTTCTCATCTTGAATCCAGTAAAGATTGTTTTCTCATTATTTTGGCCATAGAAAAAGTTGATAAATAAATTATAGCAAGAAAACGTCTAAGAATTCCATCACTTATCGTTCAATTCCAGTTATTGGCTACTGATGAATGTTTTTACAGTGCAAGATAATCTGTATACTTTCTTTCATTTCAAGCGGTCATTAATTTCTGCAGAAGGTAGATGGTACAAGGAGACATTGTTGCACAACTATGCATCTTATATAGTGGGACACAGTTGAGAAATATATATTTGATGTTGGCAATGGATGCAAAGAAGAGGATAAACAAAAGTGGAAGTTCATTGTTTTTTACACCATTTAAATTGTTTTAAAATAATGCACACTTTTGAAGTTATCATTTCAAACTTATTTGACATTTCTCGTATACACAATCATGGCAAGAAGTTCCGTACTAGCCAGAATAATCTTTTATTATTAATTTATTAAGTCTTCAACTGAGTTGGTGGACTGGTTGAAATTTTTAAGAAAAAAGAAGTTATATTTGGGTATGACAGTATATACTACAAAAGGGTATTTTTCTTCCATATGTAGTGTAGGATTTTTATTATTAAACATTTATTCTCATTAATTTTGTAACTAGATTACTTTGAAGTATTTGATCAATTTGATTTTGATATTGACTTTTGGAAAATATTTCTTTAGAATAGGAAGGCCATAGCAAGTTTTCCTTTGCCAAATTTACAATGGGCAGTTCCCTTGTACTGAATAAGTGAGCTATACCATTTAATACAAACAAAATGTTCATGAATAAGTTCTAATACATTCCTCTCCCAACAGTCGCTGGTTGTACCAGAAAAGTTCCAGCATATCCTGCGTTTGATGAACACCAACATCGATGGCAGGCGTAAGGTTATGTTCGCCATGACTTCCATCAGGGGTGTTGGTCGCCGTTACTCCAACATTGTCCTGAAGAAGGCCGATATTGACCAGTTCAAGCGTGCTGGTGAAATGACTGAAGAGGAGGTAATTTATATATGCATTTTTATTGTGGTTGTTGGCATTCTTTATTGAATTGTCATTTTTCATTTTTCTTTTATTAACCCTGACTCCAGTTCATCGTATCACTTTTTAACTTTTACTACTTTTGTGATATGATTTGACATTTTTCTTTTCATGAACTTAGTGTAATTCTGAATTTTTGTATCTTGGACTAGTTGTAGCAATGCTCATTTTGTTACTGCATAATCTTTTGTATCATTTTGAAAACTCAGTGGCCAATTTACTCAGTAAATGAGAGAATCAGCGATCTTGTATGATGTATCATAATTTAGACAAATAGTAATTTTTTGTAGAAGCAGGTTAGAATTTTATTTTATTTTTCAAAGCATTTTGCAAAATTATTTAGGTCTTAGGGGAAAGGGGAGGATGAAAGATTACATTTATGAGAAGAGGTTGAGAAATTTTTCTTTGAATTAATAATATAATATTTAGTTATGAAACTGCAGATAACTTTATTCTCCATATGTCATTACTATAATTAATGTAAAATTAAGTAGGAAGCAATAGAGGTAACACACATTTGATACCTAAAAGGATTCGGTTATTGCAAAGCAAATAAAGGAATTAAAGCACATCATCACAAGACACTAATCTTTACCATGCCTGAGAATTTTAACAAAATCCACCTGTTATATAATCCGTAAGTGTCAAAGAGAGTGGATGTCAAGGTTTTATCAAGTTTCTGAAAATTGTAAAACAAACATGGATGGCTTGTTTTGTGTTCAGATCTTGATACATATTTTTGTGTTGTCCCATCCTAAATCCAAACCCAGTTGGCCAGAATCTGACGACTGCTCTTTTCCTAATCTTGAGTATCCATTTATTCTTAAAAGTAAAAGTACTTGATGATTTGATTACACATAAATACAAACTAGGACTGATTGCATCAAACTCTCTTCTTCTTCAGGTTGAGAAGATTGTGACAATCATGAGCAACCCCCGCCAGTACAAGATCCCTGACTGGTTCCTCAACAGGCAAAAGGACATTAAGGATGGCAAATATGGC
>NW_028234421.1:2182501-2190001 GCF_977035675.1 Penaeus japonicus | reverse complement strand
TAGGTCTCAGTTATTTGAGGAGAGGGTAGAGATGACAGGGATTTCCTACGCAGTATGACGGTATTTAGGATCGTAATTATCACAATATGTCATTTAATAGTCGTACATTCACGCCTGTCGTTGCTTTGGCAAAGGCTAACAACCCTCCACTCAAGCTTGGTTTAGAGAAATAGGGACTTTTCACAAACTTCATCTTCATTTAGATTTTTCTTTTATATCATTTAACTGTTTTCTGAGAATGTTAGTAAGAGCGTGACTCGTTCGCAACGTAATTTATGACTGTTTTTAGCTCCAGCTTGAGGAATTTACAATCGGGCTAGGCAGTCACAGAAATCGCACCAAATATGACGCCCAATTTTTTTTCCCTTTTTTTTTTTTTTTTTTTTTTTTTTTGTCTTGGTTGCAACTTCGCTTTATGGCCCGTAGTAAAGAACCTGTCGGGTGTGGGGCGTGGGGATAATGTGACGGGTGTCGGGCGTAGGGCACCCGTCTGCATGTTTGACAGTAAAGAACGTGTGTCGGTGGGCTTGTTTGTCAGTAATGCCAACCTGTCCAATGAGACGTATAGATCGGACGATTTTGGTAGCCTTGATCGATGTAAACAACACCTGAGAGCGCACAATTGAAACATAAATATAATTTTATTTATTATATTTCATTCACAAAAAAGCCGACTTCGTTTATCTCTCTATAATGAGACGTAGAGATCGGACGATATTGGTAGCCTTGATCGACGTGAACATCACCCGAGAGCGCGCACTTGATACATGGAAAGCCAACTACTGAAATATAATTTTATTTGTTATATTTCATGGTTCATTTACGAAAAAACTACTTTGTTTGTCTTTCTGTAATTATTAATTAATGTAATTAATTAATGTAATTGTAATTAATGTAATTGTCTTTCTGTAATTCACATCGAACGAAGATCGCAGGTGGAAGGGAGTAGTTGCCAAATAGTATTTTCGATGAATCGGGTTTTAATAGCAGGTCTACACATATAATTGCTCGAATTTATATATAAATTCACTGCGTAAATAACAGATTGCAATTATTTGTAACTGTAATATAAAGATATAAAGATATTTCTTGAAGAAAGAGAGTTGGTTTAACTGGCGGTATGTAGTAAGAATATAAATCCTGAAATACAATTTCACCTTTTAAGTCTCGTAAACAAAAGATACATATTTGTTTTGGACCAGACGATGTGATAATTTATATTAATAAAATTATATAATATGTACTATATTATATAATATAAAACTAACGATGATATCCTCCCAAAAACAAACTTTTTATATTGACGGGTATATCTGTGGGGAGGGGGTAGGCACCCGAGGAAAATTCCCGACGTTCCAATACTAATCCTCGGAAATCCCATTTTCTTTACTGCGAACACTGGACGGGTAACCCGTCACGACATGTTCTTTACTACGGGCCTATATCCGACGTCGCAAAGCGTTTCTTGAATCCGACATCCTTGTACCTTTGCACGTTCGCCTCAACCAGCAACGAAGAATCTATTTTCAGTGCTTGTTAGTCGCTGATGATAATGTACTGTAAGTGCGCCTCGAGGTTACAAGTCCATGAAGTCGTTTGCTTGAACTTGTTTGTTGGTTCTCATTTCATTATTTTGCTTTGAATGACCTTTACCTTGTGTTTTTGCTTGTTTGAGACTTTTGTCTGGATGGGTATTCAGTTGCTACTCCGCTTGTTGCAGACAGGGAATATTGTCTGAAGAGACTGTGATTATATTTTGCTTTCTGTATATTTAGAACGTGTAGTGTAAAGCCGTTCCTCTTATATGTAAGGAGCATCACCGGATTTGTTCGAAATATTATTAATTGTGGTGGTTATGTGCTCAGGTACATACGGTGTCTGTATGTGTGTCGATGTGTGTGTGTGTGTGTGTGTGCGTGTGCGTGTGCGCGCGCGAGTGTGTGTACACGAAAAACAACTAGTGAAGCAAATACAAACACATAATTCGAAAGGTAAGCAAATACCAAACAAACTGACAAGATAAACAATATCCAAATACTCGGACAAATCTACAAATCTACAAACACTACGTAGACATTAGGAAGCAAAGAAAAAAAGAAAAGAAAAGAAAAAGGGCACAATGCAGAAAATAAATTCGAAAGGACAGCTGGTGACTTAAGTGGGTCAGAGCGTCTTCTCTCGCCCAGGGCTTCTGCATGGAAGCAAGAAGTGAAGATGGATTTGAGTTGGATATCTCTCGGTGGATCTTGGGAATCTGGAAAGTAAATAGCAGTGACACAGTTCTTCGTATTTCTTCTGTGAGGGGGCGGGGTGTGGGAGGGGTGGGGGTGGGGGGGTAGTGTTATTTCAGGGAATAACACACTTTTTTTTTTTTTTTTTGATTGAGGAAGTAGGAATGTAACCTGGAATGATGTGATAGTATTGTGAAGGTTAAAGAAAGGGTTCAGACAAAGTGTCTAAGTCTATAACAATGTGATTCGGCGCTTGGTAACACCTAAGATAACTCCAAATCATGCCCTTTATTTTTTAAATATTTATTACCCTCCTCCCCTTCAAGACAACCACGAAAAGTCTATTTACAAAATCATAATTTTCATACACCCACAAACAAACAAACAAACAAACAAAAAGAACGAAAGAAAGAAAGAAAGAAAAAATCTATACAACCATAATCTTCATCCATAACACAAAAACTCCACCACCAAAATCATTACCAAAAACAACAACACCACCACCAAAAACAACACCACCACCACCAAAATCAACACCAAAAACAACAATACCACCACCAAAATCAACACAAAAAACAACAACAACAGCACCAAAATCAACACCAAAAACAACACCACCAAAAAAAAAAAAAAAAAAAAAAAAAAAAAAACTCGACCAAGAAAGGGGGGCAAAAAACGCCACAAATAAACCCATATCTCACATCCGGGATACGAGAGCGCGTGCATGAAAGCAACACCGCAGTCAAGATAACTTTCATGCAAAGTCTTATATCATGCGAGCGTGTGTGTTCTCTCAGGACCGTCGGCGCTTTGCTGGCATTTGCTTAAGGATCTGTGGGATGCCTAGGGATTCAGAAAAGCTTCGGGAAGGATTTGGGGAAGCTGCAGGAAAGAGCGATCAGATTATCCCGATTTCGTCAGCTGGATGCCTTCTGCTGGATGCCTTCTGCTGGGTGCCCTCAGCTGGATGCCTTCTGCTGGATGCCTTCTGCTGGGTGCCCTCAGCTGGATGCCTTCTGCTGGATGCCTTCTGCTGGATGCCCTCAGCTGGATGCCTTCTGCTGGATGCCTTCTGTTAGATGCCTTCTGCTGGGTGCCCTCTGTTGGATGCCTTCTGCTGGATGCCTTCTGCTGGGTGCCTTCTGCTGGATGCCTTCTGCTGGATGCCTTCTGCTGGGTGCCCTCAGCTGGATGCCTTCTGCTGGATGCCTTCTGTTGGATGCCTTCTGCTGGGTGCCCTCTGTTGGATGCCTTCTGCTGGATGCCTTCTGCTGGATGCCTTCTGCTGGGTGCCCTCAGCTGGATGCCTTCTGCTGGATGCCTTCTGCTGGATGCCTTCTGCTGGGTGCCCTCAGCTGGATGCCTTCTGCTGGATGCCTTCTGTTGGATGCCTTCTGCTGGGTGCCCTCTGTTGGATGCCTTCTGCTGGATGCCTTCTGCTGGGTGCCCTCAGCTGGATGCCTTCTGCTGGATGCCTTCTGCTGGATGCCTTCTGCTGGGTGCCCTCAGCTGGATGCCTTCTGCTGGATGCCTTCTGTTGGATGCCTTCTGCTGGGTGCCCTCTGTTGGATGCCTTCTGCTGGATGCCTTCTGCTGGGTGCCCTCAGCTGGATGCCTTCTGCTGGATGCCTTCTGCTGGATGCCTTCTGCTGGGTGCCCTCAGCTGGATGCCTTCTGCTGGATGCCTTCTGCTAGATGCCTTCTGCTGGGTGCCCTCAGCTGGATGCCTTCTGTTGGATGCCTTCTGTTGGATGCCTTCTGCTGGGTGCCCTCTGTTGGATGCCTTCTGCTGGATGCCTTCTGCTGGGTGCCCTAAGCTGGATGTCTTCTGCTGGATGCCTTCTGCTGGATGCCTTCTGCTGGGTGCCCTCAGCTGGATGCCTTCTGCTGGATGCCTTCTGTTGGATGCCTTCTGCTGGGTGCCCTCTGTTGGATGCCTTCTGCTGGATGCCTTCTGCTGGGTGCCCTCAGCTGGATGCCTTCTGCTGGATGCCTTCTGCTGGGTGCCCTCAGCTGGATGCCTTCTGCTGGATGCCTTCTGCTGGATGCCTTCTGCTGGGTGCCCTCAGCTGGATGCCTTCTGCTGGATGCCTTCTGCTGGATGCCTTCTGCTGGGTGCCCTCTGCTGGATGCCTTCTGCTGGATGCCTTCTGCTGGATGCCTTCTGCTGGATGCCTTCTGCTGGATGCCTTCTGCTGGATGCCTTCTGCTGGGTGCCCTCAGCTGAATGCCTTCTGTTGGATGCCTTCTGCTGGGTGCCCTCTGTTGGATGCCTTCCGCTGGATGGCTTCTGCTGGATGCCTTCTGCTGGATGCCTTCTGCTGGATGCCTTCTGCTGGATGCCTTCTGTTGGATGCCTTCTGCTGGGTGCCCTCAGCTGGATGCCTTCTGCTGGATGCCTTCTGTTGGATGCCTTCTGCTGGGTGCCCTCTGTTGGATGCCTTCTGCTGGATGCCTTCTGCTGGGTGCCATCAGCTGGATGCCTTCTGCTGGATGCCTTCTGCTGGATGCCTTCTGCTGGGTGCCCTCAGCTGGATGCCTTCTGCTGGATGCCTTCTGCTGGGTGCCCTCTGTTGGATGCCTTCCGCTGGATGCCTTCTGCTGGATGCCTTCTGCTGGATGCCTTCTGCTGGATGCCTTCTGCTGGATGCCTTCTGCTGGATGCCTTCTGCTGGATGTCTTTTGTTGGATGCCTTCTGCTGGGTGCCCTCAGCTGGATGCCTTCTGCTGGATGCCTTCTGTTGGATGCCTTCTGCTGGGTGGCCTCTGTTGGATGCCTTCTGCTGGATGCCTTTTGCTGAATTCCTTCTCCTGGATGCCTTCTCGGGTGCTTCTGCTGGATGCCTTCTGTTGGATGCCTTCTGTTTGGATGCCTTCTGCTGGATGCCTTCGCTGATGCCTTCGCTGGATGCCTTCTGCTGATGCCTTCTGCTGGTTGCCTTCTGCTGGATGCCTTCTGCTGGATGCCTTCTGCTGGATGCCTTCTGTTGGATGCCTTCTGCTGGAATGCCTTATCTGCTGGATGCCTTCTGCTGGATGCCTTCTGCCTGGATGCCTTCTGCTGGATGCCTTCTGCTGATGCCTTCTGCTGGATGCCTTCTGCTGGATGCCTTCTGCTGAAATGCCTTCTGCTGGATGCCTTCTGCTGGATGCCTTCTGCTGAATGCTTCTTCTGCTGGATGCCTTCTGCTGGATGCCTTCTGCTGGATCCTTCTCTGGATGCCTTCTGCTGGATGCCTTCTGCTGAATGCCTTCTGCTGGATGCCTTCTGTTGATGCCTTCTGCTGGATGCCTTCTGCTGGATGCCTTCTGCTGGAATGCGGACTCTGCTGGATGCCTTCTGCTGGATGCCTTCTGCTGGATGCCTTCTGCTGGATGCCTTCTGCTGGATGCCTTCTGCTGGATGCCTTCTGCTGGATGCCTTCTGCTGGATGCCCTCTGCTGGATGCCTTCTGCTGGATGCCTTCTGCTGGATGCCTTCTGCTGGATGCCTTGCTCTTTGGATGCCTTCTGCTGATGCCTTCTGCTGGATGCCCTCTGCTGGATGCTTCTGCTGGATGCTTCTGCTGGATGCCTTCTGCTGGTGCCTCTGTGGATGCCTTCTGCTGGATGCCCTTCTGCTGGATGCCTTCTGCTGGGTGCCTCATGCTGATGCCTTCTGCTGGATGCTTCTGTTGGATGCCCGGAATGATTCTGCTGAATGCCCTCTGCTGGATAACTTCTGCTGGGTGACTTCTGCTGGATGCCTTCTGCTGAATGCCTTCTGCTGGATGCCTTCTGCTGGATGCCTTCTGCTGAATGCCTTCTGCTGGATGCCTTCTGCTGGATGCCTTCTGCTGGATGCCTTCTGCTGGATGCCTTCTGCTGGATGCCTTCTGCTGGATGCCTTCTGCTGGATGCCTTCTGCTGGATGCCTTCTGCTGGATGCCTTCTGCTGGATGCCTTCTGCTGGATGCCTTCTGCTGGATGCCTTCTGCTGGATGTCTTCTGTTGGATGCCTTCTGCTGGGTGCCCTCAGCTGGATGCCTTCTGCTGGATGCCTTCTGTTGGATGCCTTCTGCTGGGTGCCCTCTGTTGGATGCCTTCTGCTGGATGCCTTTTGCTGAATTCCTTCTCCTGGATGCCTTCTACAGGATGCCATCTGCTGGGTGCCTTCTGTTGGATGCCTTCTGTTGGATGCCTTCTGCTGGATGCCTTCTGCTGAATTCCTTCTCCTGGATGCCTTCTACAGGATGCCTTCTGCTGGATGCCTTCTGTTGGATGCCTTCTGTTGGATGCCTTCTGCTGGATGTCTTCTGTTGGATGCCTTCTGCTGGGTGCCCTCAGCTGGATGCCTTCTGCTGGATGCCTTCTGCTGGATGCCTTCTGCTGGGTGCCCTCAGCTGGATGCCTTCTGCTGGATGCCTTCTGTTGGATGCCTTCTGCTGGGTGCCCTCAGCTGGATGCCTTCTGCTGGATGCCTTCTGTTGGATGCCTTCTGCTGGGTGCCCTCTTTTGGATGCCTTCTGCTGGATGCCTTCTGCTGGGTGCCCTCAGCTGGATGCCTTCTGCTGGATGCCTTCTGCTGGATGCCCTCTGCTGGGTGCCCTCTGTTGGATGCCTTCTGCTGGATGCCTTCTGCTGGATGCCTTCTGCTGGGTGCCCTCAGCTGGATGCCTTCTGCTGGATGCCTTCTGCTGGATGCCTTCTGTTGGATGCCTTCTGCTGGGTGCCCTCTGTTGGATGCCTTCTGCTGGATGCCTTCTGCTGGATGCCTTCTGCTGGATGCCTTCTGCTGGATGCCTTCTGCTGGATGCCTTCTGCTGAATGCCTTCTGCTGAATGCCTTCTGCTGAATGCCTTCTGCTGGATGCCTTCTGCTGAATGCCTTCTGCTGGATGCCTTCTGCTGAATGCTTTCTGCTGGATAACTTCTGCTGGGTGACTTCTGCTGGATGCCTTCTGCTGAATGCCTTCTGCTGGATGCCTTCTGCTGGATGCCTTCTGCTGGATGCCTTCTGCTGGATGACTTATGCTGAATGCCTTCTGCTGGATGCCTTCTGCTGAATGCCTTCTGCTGGATGCCTTCTGCTGAATGCCTTCTGCTGGATGCCTTCTGCTGGATGCCTTCTGCTGGATGCCTTCTGCTGGATGCCTTCTGCTGAATGCCTTCTGCTGGATGCCTTCTGCTGAATGCCTTCTGCTGGATGACTTCTGCTGGGTGACTTCTGCTGGATGCCTTCTGCTGAATGCCTTCTGCTGGATGCCTTCTGCTGGATGCCTTCTGCTGAA
>NW_028234421.1:2146409-2158909 GCF_977035675.1 Penaeus japonicus | reverse complement strand
CCGCCAAGAAGGAGGAAATCAAGCGCGAATTCATTCCGCTGAAAAAGAGGCTGGAGATGCAGTAAGTTCTCGCAGAATGTTTTCGAGATTAGAACGGATAGAAGGAAGGAAGGAAGTTTTTTCCTCTTGCCTTGTCACTCTTTCTGTCCTTGAGGAAAATTTTTGTGATACATGTGATGTGATAAAACAATTTTTGATTAACAGGTTTAGATTTTAAACCAATTGAGACGAATCCCCTCGCTTTCATCCATCGTATTAGTCACCTGGTCAGAGACTAGTTCTTACGTTAGATCAACTTTGATGTGTATTAATGAAGGATTTGCTTTCAAGGCAGACTGGGGGCAGGTCTCCACGCCGTGTCGAAGATCATTTGCCTGATTCCCTTGACAATGTCTGGTTCACAAAATACTACAAATGGAAGGTTAGTCTTCGCGAATGAGTGATTTTTCTTCTTCTTCTCCTTCTGCTTCTTCTTCTTCTTCTTCTTCTTCTTCCTATATTATTATTATTATTAAGGACATTGATTTGTGTAGTTTTTAACCAACGTTTAACTATTCTCAAGCTGTTGAAATTTCTATGTGCTGTTGACACGGCATTCAAACATTAATGATGATAATGATGTGTACTTCTGTATATACCTTAGAATTTATTCTTTTTATTTTTTATTTTTTTTATTTTATTTTATCTTTATTAATTCAATCCTCTGTATTTATTATATGGTGTAGTATCAGTCACGATTATTAGTCTGAATACAAATGTTTATGATTACAGGCTTGTTGTCTACCCACACCCTTTTTTGTTCCTTAAACAGCGGTGGCAATAATTTTTTTTTTTTTTAATCCATGGTTAAAGTTATCAAGTCTTATAAATAGGTGGTGCCTCATTTCAGATCATTGTAATGATAAAATAAAATTGGTTAATCAGTGAATCTGATTATTTTATGTCTTGTTGTCGTTTGCTGTGTGGGCAAGCAGCACCATTTGTTTTTCTCAAATAACATGTTGTAGTAAAACTGGAGGAAACTGTGCAATTTATGTATGACAATAAAGGAAGTTTTCCCTGTCATTACCGGTACAAAGTTATTTTCAATATGAATATGATTGAAAAGAAAGGCACTGCTAAACCTTAACTATTCTTTTGAAAATTGATAGTTATGTTTCTCCACATTTTATTTTTTCCTTACATTTTCATGTATACTTTGCTGATAATTTTTATTTGCTAGTTAGATTAGCTCAGTTTGGCCTTTCTTTAATTCTTCACTATTTGCAATGATTAAATTGTTGATATTTATCTAATTTCAGTAATTATATATATATATATATGATTTGCAAAACACTCTTCCGTGTTGATGAATGGCAGATAAACCCACTATACACAAAATAGATTTATTGAAAATGAGACAAAAGTTTCAAGATCTGCCTCAGCCATATTTATCCAGTATTATCTTAGCCTTAACTTCTGAATTTTTGTTGTCAGCATCTCATAATAACAGTTTAACCCATTTACACTGGTTGACGTTCTATCACATGTTCAGAAAATATCCCCGGACCCGGGTGACATCAGCAATAGAACGATAGATTGTTCTTAGATATAATTATTTTTCATAATATCTTACTGTAGTTTAGGTGTTTGAATGTCATAAAATGTGATATAATGTAAAAAAAAAAAAAAAAAAAAAAAAAAAAAAAAAAAAAGGGGGGGGGGGGAGGGGGATAACATTACAGAAAACTACATGATATTGATGATATTGTGGTTATTTCTGCTTCTGATTGATTGAATAAAAAGATCTGAGTCAAAAAACTATCAAATGAAATTAAAAATTACTAAAATTACTAATTTGTCTGTTACCCATGATATCAGGTCATGTCACGAGGTACATGTACATACTCGTATGTATATGTATGATTACTTATGTTGTTCTTTTCATTTTTGGAAAAAAGAAAATAAGTATAAAACATCTTTTTTAATACCAAACTAAAAGAATGCATCCACTTTCCATTGTTATTATCACATAGAAGTGAAGAATATAGGTAGATTTCTATGAAAAAACACTAAAAAAGCATTACTGAAAAAGTTTTTTAACTTTAATAACTCCTCTGAACATAGCAATATTTTTACGTGCCTCTACACTGTAGACGTAATCATGCAAACCATAAGGATAGAGTGGATGAAAATCGCTCTGGGAGGTTCAGTGCACTTCCACACAGTGGGAAAACACCACAGAACAAAGTGTCATGCGCTTGTTATCTTCCCAATGGAAGCAGGAATAGGAGAAAATAAGTCCCATCATGAATGGATTAAACAGTCCTTACTCTTATGAGATACCTTCAGACCTGTCATATTCTCAGGGCAATTTCACAACAAATCATTAACAAAACATTTTTTCTAGCTTAGACAAATCTCAGAGTCTATGATCTTTCATGATTAGTGTCCCAAGTCAACAGACGTTAGGCTTAGTTCACCCTGTCTACTCCCCACAAACCTGTCTGCTCCTCCCACCCTTTCCCTTTCCTTACCTGCTGTCAATTACATAAGAGCTACTCGTATACTACCATCTTTTAACTCAACCATACCCACCAGACATCAAAACCTCTACAGCCATGCCCCAGCGACAGGAGGGGGAGGTGAGATAACCTGCACGAGTTCCAGCATTTATGGATAAGTGCCCCATGGTCTGTGTTGCCGGGTGTTAGAATCTCAGCGTGATCTCTTATTCCAGGTGTACAGTGTACGTGATGCTATTGCCATGCACAGAGAAACGCACCATCCTACGCAGATAGGGCTGCCAGATGCTCTTGTCAAGGCTTATATTGAACTTTCTATGTCAGCTGATAAAAAGGTAAGTCTGATTGGAAAAATGAATTGATGTCTCTTGCTAGTTACTGTTCGTACTATAGTCTGTTTCATCTGATTATGTCCATAGGGTATCGGTGATTTGGGGTATGTGCATATTACTGGCCTAGTGATTTGCTGAAAATCTGTCTGATATTATTACTTAGTTGGGATGAATATTGAAGCCATTAATTCAGCAGTATTTTTTATATAGACATACAAAGAACCCTTACACCTTCAGATATATATATATCCCCAGTAGACTAATTTGCACTCATGTTATGCAATGCAAGAACATGGACACAAAGCTTTTACATACACTAGCCTCATGCACACAAACAAACAGCAGGCTTTAAATCATTCTTTCTCTCTTTTACATATTGCAAATGAAAGGTATCTTAATAATTTACTCTATGTAAATAACATGCGTAATTTCCAAAATCACATGAAAGAGTATTAAATTGAGGCTGGATTATAACTACAGCACAGTGACAGTTAGGTGAGAGAATACAAACAGTTTGCTAATGTTTGCAGTACCATGATGTCAGTTTTTGAAGATCAGATGAATATTAATTTGAATACTAGTAAATTATCGAGATCTCTTTATATTGTTCATTTGCCTTCAATCAGACTAGAGTGTTTTGTACAAGGTTGTTTTTGTGTGCTTGTTTTGCACAATATAGGTGCAAATCAGCATGTTTGGAACTTATATGTGAATGCAAAGGTCTATTTACATATCTACACATACTAATATATTGCTGAGTGAACAGCTTGAATGTTTTTAAATAAACGACTAACAATATCAGACACATCGATTTTCAGCCAATCATGAGCCAGTAAAGTGCAATTGCTACATATGACTTCAATATTTAGTGGGTGGATTGGGGGGGCGGGGATATTAATTGAGATTGTATTATTGTTTTTCTTAATCATTGAGGTAAAGCAAATGTCCTTTATTTTTCTGAGACATCCCCAACATATTTCCTGTATAAATGGATATCCAAAATGTAGCATAGTTTTTCTGTGGCAAATTTTAATTATTATTTTTGTTATTATTTTCAACATTATTTGTATTATTTTAAGTTTGTGATATTTGCTTTTGGGAGGGGTCTGCTAACACAAGTTGACCAAAAACGAATCATGTAAAATGTGATATTCAAATTCCAGTGTCAGTTTACCATAATTTTTTCAATCAAGGGAAAAATATATTTGTCCATGAACCCAAGAGGTTCAGTAGTCAGGTGACTTTAGATCTAAATATTTTTTTTGTTCTGTACTCAAGATATTAATGAAAAAAAATGTTGTGACAGGCAAATAGTTATAATAATACTATTATCCTGTTATGGACGGTTATTACACACACAACAGCTCCAATTAGGTATTATTATAACCATGACGGCTCTAATTTTAGAGCTACAGTTTTCCAAAGTCAGCCTAGACCTTTGTTTTGTGAAGGATATAAGGGAAAATATTCATTAGGCAAGTCAACACTGCCAGGAGGGTGGAAAAAACATTTTCCCTGTCCCTCTAATTTTTAGCATGTGCCAGCTGCATCAGAAATTGCCAGTACTGACTGCCAGCTAGCTCGCTCAGCCTTCCATCCGCAATGGGTTGATGAAAGTACTCTCCAAATGAGTATGACTAATGACTGAGCTAAACCTCCACAGAACCGTTACCTCGACAACTTCTTCAACGTGGTTCGGCTCCCTTACGACTTCGATTCGGAGCAGAGTCGATCCCTGGTCGTGATATCTAAGAACGAGGAGATGATCAATTACGCCAGAGATGTCGGTGTGTCACTCGCCATCGGCCCAGAGATTGTGAAGCTTGTACAGGTCAGTTGATTTTGTGAATTTTTCTTCCTCTGTGTACTGAATGCACCCTTTGAGATAGATATGTGAGATGGTAGGTGTATTTATGGTTGTATTTATTGGAGATATTTATTCTTCCTTTCTGTCTTACTTGGAAGTTATAGTATTTCCTATTTTCTTTTTATCTTTAATCTATTCAAAGACAATTGTTGGATTTTTTATCTGTTCTTCTCTATGGTTGCTTTCTTTAGTATTAGTTCAGTACTTGCTTATCTAATTTCATATGGAAAATGCTATACCCTTTCCACAAACTATTTATAATTTTCTTTTCTTTTTTCCCTTTTTTTTTTAGACGGGAGAGATAAGCCTCCTAGATTACGAGAACATAATAGCCGACACAGAGCTTCTCCCGGACTTGGTGCCTTTGAGAGGACTCATGAAGAAAAGATTCCCCAGTCTTAAATCAGGTGAGTGAGTGTGGCGTATTGTCACTTTTTGTCCCTCATTTGATATGATATGGCAATCAATCATAAGATAGTGTTGATACCAGAGGCTTAGAATATGAAGGTGTTGAATATTGATAGATTAGTATTGGTTAAGATCTTTGAGGTTGAGAAACAATAAAAAACACAAAATATCAGGTGGACTTAAAATTCAGGGAACTCCCACTTAAAGGGCAAGTAACTCATTGCGATGTAAGGCATTATACACAGTGTAATATGTTCATTCTTTGTTCTGTTGCTTGGACTGCCACCTCATAAGTACATTGTAATGTTAATGTTGTTCATTGATTGACAACAATAAGTAGATGAAATAACACTTGTATGAAGGCAATGAAAAGAACTTCAGAAATAAAAGAGAAAATACTGTTGGGGAAAATGTTAGCCCTTGCAGTATAATAGATCCTCAATGCTAATTATTTTCCTCTGTCATCGTAAGGAATGACAAAGGGTGAGAGTTCGATAGGGATTTGTTCACTTTGATTTGAGTTTAGACTGAGGATCTCTCAAAGTTAACCCATTAATGACGGGGCTATTTTGGCTCCAAAATGGTGGAAACACCAGGATATTTCAAATGCATAAGCCTAACGCCTCGGGATTCTTGCCCACACTGGCCACGGTCAAGTGCTATATGCCTGATCACCTGGCGCGCTGGTCAGGAGGATAAAAGCGACAAAATATCTTGTCCCCAGTGGCTGACACTGCCACCACTTGACGTGATATCTCGTCACCCGTCGTTAACGGGTTAACCCATTATGGATGGGACAAACACGATGCACAATTTTTTGCCTGAAGGGGGGATCATGAAATACATGACGATAGTCGTCACAGCATTATTGATGTGGATTGTTGTTTTTCTTTATTGTACTATGAGTAATAAGTCTGTTTAGTGACTGATGAAGACCATTGCAATTATAATTACTATAATGGCTGTAATATTCAGAAAAATAGGTTTAGTCTAGAATCTCAAACAGAGATGGCAAAAGCAAGAGAGAATGTCACCCATTCACAGTCTCTAGCAAGTACCATCTTCAGACAGAGATCACACACAGCAAGATGCCGACATCCTGCTCTAAATTACCAGCGATGTAGGGTATGCAGGCAGAGTGAGAAGAGGAAGGTGACCTAGACCATGTCTACAATGTGCCCCTGTGCCAGTCTGGCTCCCTTTTCTGTAGCACTTACTTCCTCTTCCCCATCTCTTCATGTAGTCTCGGCTGTGGAGGGTTCTTTATTTTGTGTTTGATTACGAAAGTATGCGATTACAAAAAAAAGTAAAGTTGCTCTTTATACTCCCATATAATGAGCTGACATGGGCCCTATACTATAATCTTAGACTATTGCAACAATGATAAAACCTGTCTTATAGCACATATAAGCATTGCAATACAGTAAAACACAAAAAAAAGACGAACACTAATATGGCTCAAATATTATAATGAGAGAATGAAAGAGAGTGCAAAAGGGCATGATATGTTGCTTGAAGTTTCCTCCCTCTGAAATAAAACCCATCTTAGGTGCCACACAGGTGGGACCAGTGCCCACCCTGGGGAGAGGCAAGCAAATACATTCCCGTCTGCAATGGGTTAATAATCTGAAGAAGACATAATCATGCAAAGATAGTTGTAAGAATTGTAGGCAAAGAAAATTATATTATTGCATAAGCAAAAGAGTAAACTACTTTTTTATTACAGGAAGAAAATCAGGATGATTCTTTTAAAGTCTTAATATGAAAGTCTCAGCGGATAGAGGGAAGAAGTGGTTAATTGTACTGGAATGATTCAATTGGACACTAATTTATAAGCAGTATTGAACAAAATTATGTATGAAACATACAAGTCGAAAACGATGTGTTAGTGCAGAGAAAAGTTGTTAATCAAATTTCAGGATGAAATACCAGTGTAGTATCTTTCACATTAATTAAGTAACTTCCATTATTGATATGTATACCCATTATTAATCAATAAAATTTCCATTACAGGCACAGCCGGCACTGACTTGGTTCCTATTATCGATCGATTCATGAAAGGTGTTGACTACAGAACTGTCAAAAATAAACACCATCAAGATTTTGGATATATTGAAGTACCTTTTGGCAGAGTAAGTAGGTTTGTGGTTCTAGTGTAAGGAATATACTTCGCTCTTTTCTATAAAGTTATATATCGGTATTACTAGTATACTTTTAGAGAATAGGTGTAGTGTGTGTGTAATATAATGTGTGTAGGTGTATCCTAAGACATCCAGCATTTAGTTTTTTTATATTCATATTTTATGTTCCCATCTTGCAATTTATTTAGTTATAAAATCCAGTTTATTAGACTATATTCTATAGATTTTATCTGCTCTGCATTGCATGTTTACCTTCAAGGTTATTAGGAAATAAGTTGTCACACACCAAGGGATTGGATTAAACCATTGATAGCAGATGGCATGATTTGCTGTCAAGGCATAATTGGTCATAAATGCAGATGACACCGTGCCAAACAACAAACCCGCCACATGACTGTATACATATTTTATTAACCCTCTCTGAACGGGTGGTACACTACTGTACCGCTCATTCAAAAGCCCGTTGGCCGGGCGGCACAATATGATGCCAGCCATTTAATTGATTTAGGCCTAAGCGTTCGAAAGCCCCAGCATTGTGACATGCAAGGCTGGAATGCCCCCGTCGTGAGTGGGTTAAAACCGCGGCCAATGGGTTGAAATGGTTAGAGGCACACACTACTTTGGTTTTCTTTTCCTGTGCCAGTCTAATGCGTTCGTATCGACAAAATGTCAATTTTTACTGTTTTCATCTATATCTCTATTTTCATATAATTGTGGTTTGTGATTTGTTGCAGGGGTGTTGGATAATTTTATGATAATTACAATGCTTAAGAAAGTATATTAGATATTTTTTTCTTTTCTTTAGATTTGCAACATATATTTCTCTAGACAATCGTCCTGTATTTACATCCATTGTTGGCATCAAATTGTTATGTCATGTAAATTATGTTTTTTTTTAATTCTATAGATTATTAAATATGTACATCAACTTGTTTCAGTGTCCTTTTAGTATAACGCTTTTTTTTCTTCTTATACTTATAATTCTAATTCTATTTCATTTTCTTTCAGTTAAACATGACAGACGAGCAGCTTGAGGAGAATTTGGCCACTTTGATTCACAACGTGGAGAAACAGCGACCTCAGAGGAAGTCGGATAATCTTGTTAGCATGGTAAGGCTTTGATTGTTTCTCAAGAGTTTTACTTCTTTCGTACTTTCCAAAAGTCGTTCTTTGTGTGTGTGTGTGTGTGTTGAATGTTTTTGTTATTGATATACTTCTATTTTTTTTTTTTTTTTCTTCTTCTTCTTCTTCTTCTTCTTCTTCTTTTTTTATGGTGTGATTATACACTAGATGAGCTTCTGGAAGCTTCTAGAGCTCCTCTGTAATCATGCATCTTATCTGTTCCATCGGTTTACCTATTAACTCCCTAAACTCCATTAGATTTTCAAAATTATTGTCCTAGTAATACCTGTACAAGAAATCCATATTACATTCATCACGAACAACAAAGATATTTTGATTGATTGATTTTCCGTCTCCTTTATTCCAGGTTGCTCTTCGAAGTCCACCCAGCGTTGAACAGTTCAAGATCGATCACTCGCTGTATCTACAGCTGGCAGAGAACACAAAGGTTGCGGCTACAGCTTGATTGTGAAATAAAGAGATATTTTCTTGCCACACCTAAATAATCTCAGATTCAAAACGTTAGATAGAAAAAGTTGTGTTACCTTAAATGTTTTATGACTGAATAAAGCAATGTATAGTGTAAATAAAAGGACAGAGTTCTTTTCTTTTTTCCTTTTTTTTTATATAAAACTCCTAAATATTCTACTATTTTCACTTAACTTTTCTCAAAGTAATTAACAATATACTCACCCAAGCAACTCAAAAGAAAATTTTAGGATAACATGTGGACAGATGTATGACCTTAGACTTTGACAAAATTTACAGGAAAGTAATAGGTACATTAGCCTAAACCACATGAAAAAAGTCCCAACTGAAACAAAAATTACTATTGTACAAACATGAATACCGTGAATATTTGATCTGATGTTCAGCCATGTGTAATACAACAGTATTGTAACTTGGGTTCAACCAAAAAACAAAATACTGCTAAGGACCACACTTGAGGCACCTACTACAAAAGATGCATCGTCAAGGAAGCTAGTTAAACAGAATATTTTTCATATCAAGTTTATATAGGTTGGCAAGAGTCGACCTGACAATTAGAAGCATTTAGGTAAGCGAGTGCTTCAGTCTACCATATGATCATAGAATACACATTAAACAGAAAGGAAGAGAAAAAAGAACTAAGACAACTTCACCATCTGATTATTCTTTCTTTTTTTTAAATCATTTAATTAAAAAGAAATAATAACATCTTTTCATGGAAGTAATGGCACAGTCCTGCCCATTCCTTTAGTCCTTTACATTCCTTAACAAATCCGTCAAACAGCTTATATTTCTGCTGTCTGGGAGGTACTCTTCTCAAAATCTGGATGACAAGTCCTGACAGATTGATGTTATATAGTATCTTTTCCCTTGTGCGAATGGGCTAACTATCATTTGATTTCCTCTTTCTTGGGGAATTTCTTTTTGTCTGAAGGACTTGAAATGCATTTAAATCATCCTCATTATCTCGGCATTCTGGTCATCCACAGTATATTAAATGAGGTGATTTCTATTTCCGATGATATAGTTTTTAATAGTAACGTGATACTGAAGAAATGGCAGTTTGTATGTTTGCGTGATCACTTGTCGTTGTGCAATATATGGGATACCTTGGCAAGCACCCAAAGGTTCTTAAATCCCCATGGTATGAAGGTAGCATCCTTGACAGTGGTTAGATTATAGATGTGTTTAATAAAGTGTAAATCACAAATATTATATTCGCCAAGGCAAAATCTCACATAGGATGCAAGCAATTTAGGGTTTATTGTAACTTTATTTCTCCAATGCATGCAGCATGGACTTTCATAGACTTATTACTGTTTTTTTTTTAAACACGAGGATTAACCTGGTATCTTTTAACCTAGGTCCAGAGCCGAGATCCAGAAGGACATTTTTAATCTCGTTATTGGATATAAATATCTCAAGATTAGTAGAGTTTTAACCTGTTATTTTTCTATCTCTGCCTCTGCTCCTCTCCATGTTTTTTTTTTTTTTTTTTTCTCTCTCTCTCGTTATCATATGTCTGTCACATACGTTTATCGAACTAAACATGCTCCAGCCTATTGTTCTTTTGGAAACATTTGTCTTTTTTATATCATTGTCCCTGATCCTTCACGTTCGTAGTGTCATTGGTTGAAAAGATGGTTGGTTGGTTGATTTTTGCCCACCCCCCTTTTATGGAAATCCATTATTATATATACAGTTGGCACCATCTCGACTCGACCCATGTATTTCCGTAGATATTTCAAAACTAGAAACAAGCTCAAATTTGTACAGAAACCACCTCTAGTGTCCCTTTTCCCAAAACCTTGTCAACTCTGAGAAGACGAGAGAAAAAAAGGTTTTTAGATTTCGCCCATTTTTGGCACACGGGTAATTTTTGGGCCTCTGATTTCAGTTAGCTACTTCGTTTGACTCAAAAATCTAGAATTCTAGAGTTATTGGCTAAATTCTAGTGTCGGGGTCAAGTCAGTGCACAAAGATGATAAACAAATTTGGGGGGTTTTCTGATAACGGCAAAACCGAAAATGATGTTTTTGACTGAATCCGTCATATTCTAGAGTTGGGAGCAAATAAGGGGGTCATATCCGGGAGTAATACTGTGGTCGGAAAAGTTGTTTTTTGGAGGTTTTCGACTATGTTGGTTTTAAAATATATATATAGTTTCGTGGTCACCTTGCCTGGTTCTAGAGTTCTAGAATTCTGAAAATTTTGGAAAAAAAAAGAAATGAAAATTGGTAAAAAACGGATTTTTTTCTGAAATTTTCAAATCGGTATGATTTTTCAGGTCACTTTAGATAGGCATCAGTTGTTCGTCAGTGAAATTGAGAAGCGTCATTGGTGGCCGGGATAGATCCGTTAAACGATTATCGTTGAATCTTGCTTTTTTGTTTTCTGTTTTTCGGTTCCTTTACGACAAACTCATTGGACCAGTGACTTTGTTAGTAATGGGATTGAAAGAAAATCATCTGACGGACTTGGGCATTATTGAAAATATTTATTAATTTTCTAACGACGGGCATTATTTCGACCCTAATAAGATTAACACAAAATGCTGAACTTTAACGTACTTAAGGTACCCGCTTGGTTTTAAGCCATCATTAGAACCTCCATTTATGACCACCACTTTGTCTTCAAGACAATTTTTGCCACAAAACTAAAACATAACAATAAACAGGTCATGACAGTCAATAATTCGCCCATTTTGACCCTTAGTGATTTTAAGGTGACAATGGATTAAGGCTGAGGTTTGACCCCGCGACTTTTGCGATGAGTCGGCTTTTTTTTTTTTAGTCAATAATCTTTTTTTTTGCTCATAGCTTTCAGGAACTGGGATAGACTGGGTTCAAACTTTTAGAGAATCTTTATTGATAAGAGGAACACACTGACCAAGTGGCATGGTAAACTCGTTGCAACTCGCAACAATAAGTTACAGCGAAATATACACTTTTTCTCAAGATACTAAAAAGTACTTTCGCGAATTTTCTTAAAAAATATATATATATATATATTTTTTTTTAACCAGCATAGTCGAATTAGTGGGGGTATCCATCTCTGTTTCAAAGAAAATCTATGATTAATTAAAAAAAATAATAATAAGTAAAAAAAATATCCCTGAGTGAACAGCCTACCTTGATCAACGGTATGTGTAATCTCCGGATTTATCTTTGCGCCAAAATAGAGGTATGTTTGCACAGCTAATTATAGGTATGTTGTAACAGGTGGAAATGTCTTGTAGGGTTTATATATACTCTGTGGAGTGCGTGTGTGTGTGTGTGTGTGTGTGTGTGTGTGTGTGTGTGTGTGTGTGTGAGAGTGTGAGTGTGAGTGTGAGTGTGAGTGTGAGTGTGAGTGTGAGTGTGAGTGTGAGTGTGAGTGTGAGTGTGAGTGTGAGTGTGAGTGTGAGTGTGAGTGTGAGTGTGAGTGTGAGTGTGAGTGTGAGTGTGAGTGTGAGTGTGAGTGTGTGTGTGTGGGTGTGTGTGTGTGTGTGTGTGTGAGTGTGAGTGTGAGTGTGTGTGTGTGTGTGTGTGTGTGTGGGTGTGTGTGGGTGTGTGTGAGAGGTGAGTGTGAGTGGTGAGCTGTGTGTGTGTGTGTGTGTGTGTGTGTGTGTGTGTGTGTGTGTGTGTATGTGATTGTG
>NW_028234421.1:2143082-2146309 GCF_977035675.1 Penaeus japonicus | reverse complement strand
TCAGTATGTATATGTATGTATATATATATATATATATATATATATATATATATATATATATATATATATATATATACATACATTTCATCAAAAATTGAACACAAAATTTTATTTAGGGGGGGGGTGGTGGGGTGGGGGGGGGGGGGGGGGGGGGCAAACCATCAGACTTTCTTTAACTATAGAAAAGGAAAGAGAATATATAACTCACCAAAGCCTTCCTAGCGTGACCATCCTGTTGACACAAGGCATTCCCTCAGGATTCCCTCTAAGAACAATAGCCAAGATAAGCCCTTGCTTTTTTTTTTTTATATATAAATAATAATATTTTTTTATTTATTTTTTTTTATATTTATTTATACCCCCCCCCCCCCCCCCCCCCCCCCCCCCCCCCCCCCCCCCACCCCACCCCCCCCCCCCTTGCTGAAGACCCTTTGTTCTCGATGGGTGACTTCCAGGTTGAACAGGAGCAGTGATTGGTCTTTTCTCTTTCTCTTTCTCTCTGTAACCCTTTTTCTTATTTTCTTTCTTTCTCTCTCTCTTTGTTTCTCTCTCTTTCTCTTTCTCTGTAACTCTTTTTCTTACTTTCTTTATTTCTCTTTTCTCTCTTAGTTTCTCTCTCTTTCTCTTTCTTTCTCTCTCTCTCTCTTAGTTTCTCTCTCTTTCTCTTTCTTTCTCTCTCTCTCTCTCTCTATTTCTCTCTCTCTTGCTTGCTCGTGCTATCTCTCTCGCTCCCTTGCTATCTCTTTCTCTCTCTCTCTCTCTCTCTCTCTCTCTCTCTCTCTCTCTTTCTATCTTTTTTCTGACTTTTACCCAATTGTCTCTGGTGTTCCCCGAGGTAGTGTTTTGGGACCCTTATTTTTTTTTATCCTTTTTGCTTCTGACATGAGCAGCGATCTTGAAAAAAAATGATTTTCCACGCAGATGATACTACATTATCTCTCTCTTTCTCTCTTCTTCTTCTTCTTCTTCCTCTTCTTCTTCTTTAATAAATCGCATGTACCAGAGCGTGGCCGCCTCCAGCTGTGATCTAATATCAAACTCAATGGCGGATCTAATGGAAAACAATTTGCATACTGTTAAGTGATTCCAGACAGTAATGAAAATTTATTAAAACAACTATATCATACTAAAGGAATATGAATCTTACACGTTGGTGAATGGGGTATTAACGGAGCAAATGTTTACTTTTCCGGGAAAGTTTTTTATTTTATTAATTCGACAAGAAATGCATTTTCTCTTGAAAACCCTGTTATTATGCTTTGTGAATTAATTTCGTGATTCTATTTTCCTCTCGATACACACACACATACACACACACATATGTATGTATGTATATATATGTATATATATATATATGTATATATACATATATATATATACATATATGTGCGTGTGTGTGTAGTAATGACTGAAATATTGTTCTAATATTTGTTTCCTTGATTCTCTGTCTCTCTCTCCTCTCTCTTCTTCTCTCTTTCTCTCTTTCCCCTTCACCTCTCTCTCTCTCAATTTCTCCTCTCTCTCTCTCTCTCTCTCTCTCTCTCTCATTCTCTCTCCCTCTTTGTCTGTCTTCCTCCCCCTCCCCTCTCTCTCTCTCTCTTTCAATCTACCTCAAGACACAAATATCTCTTAAATAATAACTAAAATATTGCACTTCCATCTCTCCTAATTACCCACGTCAAAATGTCACCGCCTTTGTATCGCTGTCAAGTAGGATATCGTAATTTGATTTTCCTTTGACAACTCACCAGGATATCGGTTCGTATTTGTCCTGAAGCAGGAGTTGTTTTTGTTTTGTTTTTGTCTCTCATACATATGTTGACCTTTCGGTTTCATAACGGCTTGGTTTCCTAATTCAAGTTGTCTGCTTTGTGACTGTCTTTGTTCCAACTCGATATTTTTTTTTTTTTATTTTTTTTTTTGTATTTGGTTCTTGAGTATTGAATAGATGTTTTTTTTCTTTCTTTCTGTCTTTTTTGAGTTCTTGATAAAGATGATTTTCAACTACTTCAAATTTCATACTTAAATTCAAGGGGAAACTAAAACGAAATGAAATCTCACGCATATAATCCACACAAATTATGTGAAAACCGAGATCCAAATCCTGTCGGTCTGACTATATCAAAGTCAAAGAAATTTACAAGCACATTGTTTTAAAGCAACTGACCCTTATTATAGGCCTTACATTCTAGAAGATAATGGAATATTGTTTATCTTTTTTCATCTTATTTTTTCTTGCTTTTGAGAACAAGTACATTGATGATATACCAGTGTGCTAAAGTTACTTATTAAGTCTTGTCTGTTTATAGGATGCAGGTTTCGAAAACTTGGCGATTTTTCTTTTGAATTATGATAAAAAAAATATGTCTTTATCGCCCATGATAATAGACTGGAAGATGTTGGATGATCTATCACACTAAAATCTATCGTTTAAATGAAATTTCGCTTTCTCTTTCTCTCTCTCTCTCTCTCTCTCTCTCACTATCTATCTATCTCTCTTTTTCTCTCCTCTTCGTTTTTTCGCTCTTTCTTACCCTCACTGTCTCTCTCTCTCCTTCTCTCTCTCTCTCTCTCTCTCTCTCTCTCTCTCTCTCTCTCTCTCTCTCTCTCTCTTTCTCTCTCACTATCTATCTATCTCTCTTTTTCTCTCCTCCTCGTTTTCTCCCCCTCTCTTACCCTCACTGTCTCTCTCTCTCTCTCTCTCTCTCTCTCTCTCTCTCTCTCACTATTTTTCTCTCTTTCTCTCTTCTCCTCGTTTTCTCAGTCTTTCTTACCCTCACTGTCTCTCTCTCTCTCGCTCTCTCTCTCTCTCTCTGTCTGTCTGTCTCTCACTATCTATCTATCTCTCTGTCTCTCTCCTCCTCGCTCTCTCGCTCTTTCTTACTCTCTCTGACTCTGGCTCTATCTATCTATCTATCTTTATCTCTCTAACTATCGATCTATCGATTAATTTATCTATCTCTCTCTCTCTCTCTCTCTCTCTCTCTCTCTCTCTCTCTCTGTCTCAGTCTCTCTCTCTCTCTCTCTCTCTCTCTCTCTCTCTCTCTCTCTCTACGTAGAATGATTATTAACAAAGTACAATTGATTATATCCATGAATGATAATCAGTTCAGGTTATTTAAGATATTACAAACCGTGAAAAAAGAGAATACTTACGAAATCATAAGGAAGATATACGGGGAAAATATGACACTTAAGACTGACTTTGTCCGTCATGCTATAAAAAT
>NW_028234421.1:2105582-2113082 GCF_977035675.1 Penaeus japonicus | reverse complement strand
TTTATTGAACGAAGATTAATGAGAATATGTTTACTTGTCTTTAATTAGTTTTGGTTTCATTGTTTTAATTACAGATGAAGCAATAATTGAGATGAAATAGTGTTGTATGTTTGTTTGTTTGTTTTTTTGGTAAATATTCAAGTAAAGTCTTATAAGTTGTTTTTATTATCATTATTATCATTATCAGTGTCCAAATTATGATTATCATCATTATCGTTATCATTATTTTTATCATCATTATTATATTTATTATCATTACTGTCACTGCTATTCTTATTATCATTATCATTATCATTATTATCATTATTGTTATCATTATCATTGTTATTACACTCTCTCTCTCTCTCTCTCTCTCTCTCTCTCTCTCTCTCTCTCTCTTATTTTTATCTTACTGTCTCTCTCTCATTCTTTATCTCTCTTCATCTCTACTCACTCTCCTCTCTCTCTCTTTTTTTCCTTCTCTCTCTCTCTCTCTCTCTCCCTCTCTCTCTCTCTCTTTCTCTCTCTCTCTCTCTCTCTCTCTCTCTCTCTCTCTCTCTCTCTCTCTCTCTCCTCTCCCTCTCTCTCTCTCTCTCTCTCTCTCTCTCTCTCTCTCTCTCTCTCTCTCTCTCTCTCTCTCTCTCTCTCTGGTAGCCTCTCCCTCTCTCGTTCGCTGCATCCCTCTCTCTTGTTCTCTGCTTCTCTCTCTCTCTCTCTCTCTCTCTCTCTCTCTCTCTCTCTCTCTCTCTCTTCCTCTCTCTCTCTCTCTCCCTCTCCCTCTCCCTCTCTCTCTTTCTCTTCTTCTCTTCTTCTCTCTCTCTCCTCTCTCTCTCTCTTTTTGTCTCTTCTCTCTCTCTCTCTCTCTCTCTCTCTCTCTCTTTTCTCTCTCTCTCTCTCCTCTCTCTTCTCTTCCTCTCTCTCTCTCTCTCTCTCTCTCTCTCTCTCTCTCTCTCTCTCTCTCTCTCTCTCTCTCTCTCTCTCTCTCTCTCTCTCTCTCTCTCTCTCTCTCTCTCTCTCTCTCTCTCTCTCTCTCTCTTTCTCTCTTCCATTACTTGTATTCCATGCTCATCTTCTTTAATCGTTATCATTTACATTATTATCATAATTTTCTTATCTTGTGAATGCAGTATGATTTATCTTTGTCAGAATTATGATAGAATTAGCATTAAAAGATGACGAAAATGATGTCGTGAACCCCATCTTGCTTTTGTTGTTTGGCTGTTATTCTTTCTTTCTTTCTTTCTTCTTCCTTCTGCGTCTATATTTTCTCCGTCTTTTATTCTTGTCTTTTGTATCTCCTTCTTTCTCCACATCCTCGTTTTTTTGCGTCTTCCTTCTACTTTTATCCTTCCGTCTTCTACTATTTTTTTTTTTTTTTTTCTTCTTTTTCTCCTTTTTTCCACTTCTTCCTCCTTCTTCTTCTACTTTTTCTCTTCTTCTCTCTTCTCGTCATTCTTCTTCTTCTCCTTCTCCATTTCTTCATTCTTTGCCTCTTTTTCTTCCTTCTCTAACTCCATCTCTTTCGCCTCCTTCTAATACTTCCTCTTCTTCGTCTCTTTTGCTTTCTTATCCTCCATCTCCATTTTCTTCTTTTGTCTGTCATCCTTCTTCCTCTCTCCCTCCATGTTCTCTTATTTTTTATTCTTCTTCTCTTCCTCCTCCTTTTCTCGCCCCTTTTCTCTTTTTTCTGTCTCTTCCTTATTTTTCTTATTCCTCCTTCTTCTCCCTCTTCTTCTGCTCCCTCAATTATCATTATTATTATCATTATTTTATTATCCTTATTATTAATATTAATATCGTCATCATGATAATTCTCTTATCATTATTATCATCAATATCATCATTGCTATTCTTATCGTTATTATGATAATTATTGTCAATATTTCCTTCTCCAGTTTTACCTTCTATGTTTTTTTTCCTCCTCCTTCTCTCCTTCCATCTGCTTTTTCTTCCTTCTTCTCTACTTCCATCTTTTGCTCCATATTTCTCTCCACCACTTCTTTCATCTCCTCCTTTTCCCATTTCCACATTCCTTTATTTTTTGAGGGAGGGGGTCGGAGAAAGGGGGGGGGGGCAGTTCGTCTGAAGAATTTATGTGGTTAAAAAAATAAATAATTAAAAAAATCCCGTGTTATAATCTCAAGAACTCTGAAAATTCGCTTAAATTTGATAGACTGATATAGACAAAGAGAGATATAGGTGGATAATTTATAGTATTCGGTTTCATCTAAACATATAGATAATACAGAAAAAAAAAGAAAAAAAATCTAAGTTGCTGTTGTTTTGTTTGTTTGTCTAATAAGAGATATATGATTTTTTTTTTTTTTTTTTTTTTAATGGTAACCATATTACTACATTTTGGAGATATCTAACAATGATTGGGATAATATGAAGCCAGCATTTAGGTCATGAATTACCAAGTACTTTGCTTTTATATCTAGGGGTCTTTCTCTCTCTCTCTCTCTCTCTATCTATTTATCTCTCATTCTCTCTCTCTCTCTCTCTCTCTCTCTCTCTCTCTCTCTCTCTCTCTCTCTCTCTCTCCTTCTCCCTCTCTCTCTCCCTCTCCCTCATTCTCTCTCTCTCTCTATCTCTCTCTCTCTCTCACTCACTCACTCTCTCTCTCTCTCTCTCTCTCTCTCTCTCTCTCTCTCTCTCTCTCTCTCTCTCTCTCTCTCTCTCTCTCTCTCTCTCTCTCTCTCTCTCTCTCTCTCTCTCTCTCTCTCTCTCTCTCTCGTGTAGCCAAAAGTCCCTTGAACTATTAAGAGAAACACATTTTGCAGATTTACACACAAGCAAAAAAAATAACGTTTATGAAGAAACTATGAGATTAAGATAAATTGAATATTTTCACTATATTTTTTCAGGTAGATGTATTTCATATTTTATACATGATGGTGATAATAACCATACTGATATTGATAATAAGAATGATAATGCCAAAAATAACGTAACAATACTGAGAAAGAATAGTAATAATGATAATGATTATGATATATGATGATAACGATAATGAGGATAATAATAATGATAATCATAATGACAATGATGATGAGGGTGATTATGATTATAATGATAATAATAGTGATTAAATAAGAAACGTGGATTTTTCCCATAAAATTTCTCAAGCATAATGAAATCTCAGTGATTGTAAAAGAAAAAAAAAGTAAATAGCTGATAATTACACATCTAGAATCAGACAAGAGGAAAATAAGTAACTCGGAAGAAGAAAAAAAGGAAGAAAAAAAAGAAGAAAGGTTATAGCAAGCATGAAGTCGAGTTTGTTTAAAAGCTGTTATTAAACAATGGTTGTTTTTTCATCTATCTATATATATGTCTGGTTGTCTGTCTAACATATTCTCAGTTACTCATTCTGAATTTTCCTCAACCCCCCCCCCCTCTCCCTCACCTGTTTCCTTATCTTTATCTTTATATCTCTCTTTCTTTCTTTCTCTCTCTCTCTGTCTCTCTTTCTTTCTCTCTCTCTCTGTCTCTCTTTCTTTCTCTCTCTCTCTTTCTCTCTCTCTCTTTCTCTCCCTCCTTCCCTCCCTCACTCTCTCTCTCTCTCTCTCTCTCTCTCTCTCTCTCTCTCTCTCTCTCTCTCTCTCTCTCTCTCTCTCTCTCTCTCTCTCTCTTTCTTTCTATCTCTCTCTCTCTCTCTCCCTCCTTCCTCTCTCTCTCCATTATCTATCCATCTCTCACACGCACACTTGGACACGGAAAACAAAAAACCTTTGAACTCTTAAGGAAAAGCAATTATGCAGATTGCATGGCGGTTTTGCAATTTATGCACGAGTAAAATGTATGAGTATAATATTTTCGTAATAATTGTTGGAAATATATTTTAAAAGAACGTCAAGAAAAAGTTGACATTTGGTGAAACAACAAAAAACAATGACAACAACAATGATGTTAATAATAATGAGGATGATAATAATAGTAGTAGTAGTAATAGTAGTAATAGTAGTAGTAGTAGTAATAATAGTAAAAGCAGGACTAGTAGTAGTAGTTATAATGATGGTAATGATAATGATAATAATAATAATAGTAATACTATCATTACTATGATCATCATCACAATCATCCTTATCATCGTTATTACCATCACCATCAATAATGATAATAATACAATCAAAAACACGTGCTTTTCCCTGGCTGGAAAAGCACCCATGAAATTCCTCAAGCAGAAAGGAAGATCAGTGAAGCGAAACAGAAGTACAGTCGATAAAAATAAAAATAAAAACATAATAATTACTCCTTTCGAAGCAGGTAAGATAAAGAAAGAAAGAAAAAAAAAAGAAAGGAAAAAAAAAAACAGAAAGAAAATAAATAATCAGAGGAGAAAGAATATCGAATGATTCTTTCAAGGAATGTAATTAAATAAAGAAAAGAATTGTCATATATTGTCCTATTCAAAGCTTCTGTACAAGAATTGGGGATTAAAAAATCGATGGTAGTAAATCGATCGAGGATCAAATATGTGAATTAATCCACATATTTCTTGTCATACGAATAATTAAAGTGAGAAAACAGAGGCGAGCGAATGCTACGACTTCTAAAGCCTTGGGTCGTAGGTTGATGGGGCTGTGGACAAGGAAAAAGGACGAGTATGTGTATGTGCACCTGGCTGTATACGCATACACACACACACACACACGCACGCACACACACACACACACACACACACACACACACACACACACACACACACACATATATATATGTATATATATATATATATATATATATATATATATATATATTATATAAAAATATTAATATATATAATTATGTGTGCGTGTGTGTGGGTGTGCGTGCGTGCGTGTGTGTGTGTGTTTGTGTGTGTATGTGTGTGTGTGTGTGTGTGTGTGTGTGTGTGTGTGTGTGTGTGTGTGTGTGTGTGTGTGTGTGTGTGTGTGTGTGCGTGTGTGTGTGTGTGTGTGTGCGTGTGCGGCAGGTACAAAACATCTGCTTTGCCGTGATCAGAACGCCTAATCATTGGCATGCTTCGGCACCAGCAAATACCGTTACAACCAGGGCAACCAAGCAGGACAAACCCAGCAGAGTAATTCGAGACAATACCCACAGACGCTCCTTAACCCCCCCTCCCCCCTCCCCCCTTTCAGCCCCCCCTTTCAGTCCCCCTAAGTCCTTACAAGCCCCGCCTACAAGATCCTCCCTCTCCTCACCTCCTCTTCATCGCTCCTCCCATCTAGACACCCCCCTCCCCTTCTCCCCTCCTCCCCCCGCTCTATATTCCACCCCTAACCCCCTCTTCACCCCCCCTCTTCACCCCCTCCCCTCATCTTCGCTCCTTCCACCTGGACACCCTAATCCTCCCCCCTCTCCCCCCCCATCACCATACTCCCCTCCCCCAGCCTATACATCCCCCCCCATCATCCTCTCCCCCTCCCCCCTCCCCCATCTTTATCCCCCCCCCCCCTTAATCTTTTAAACCTCCTCTTCCCGTTTCTTTATCTTCTGTTTGGTTGCTTCTCAAGGTCGTTAACGGCTATGCCCTGTTTGATGACAGTGGAAATACTTCAGTTTTTTTTGTTTTGTTTTTGTTTTTCTTAATGCTGTTTCGCACTCTTACAGTTTCTTTGTTTTTTCTAACTCTTTGTTTTGTTTTAGTATATGTCCTGAAATCCAAGAAGAAAAGGTTGACGTTCGGTAGGGCACCCGGATTTAATGACATTAGGAATGGAAAATCTAAGACAAAAAAATGCAAAGAGAGAGGGAGGGGGAGAGAGAGAGAGAGAGAGAGAGAGAGAGAGAGAGAGAGAGAAATACACAAAGAGAGAAATAGAGAGAGAGAAATAAGGATGTAGGGAGAGCGAAAGGAATGACAGAGAATGGAGAGAATGATAGATACATATGAGAGAGACTTAATTGGAAAGGATGGCAGATAAAGAAAGAGAATGAAAGAAAGAGGGATAGAAATGAGATAGAAAATATAAAAGAAACAGGAGCAGAGAGAATGGCAGATAAATAGATAAATAAACAGATAAAAAAAAGACAGACGGATGGAGAAGAAGAGGAAGAAGAGAGAGAGAGAGAGAGATAATTGGAAAGGATGACAGATAAAGAAAGAGGGATAGAATTGAGATAGAAAATATAAAAGAAACAAGAGCAGAGAGAATGGCAGATAAATAGATAAATAAACAGATATAATAAAAGACGGACGAATGGAGAAGAAGAAGAAGAAGGGAGGAGGGAAAGAGAAAATAAACTAGAAGACATGATAAAGACATGATAAAAGTCACCGACGGTTTGGCCATAACTGCACCTCAACCACATGGAGCGTGGGGCGCCTTCCGTCCCACCGCGTTCACCGCCTCCTCTGTCCGTCGGGCGCGTTCGAGGGTGAACAGAACAAGGATGAAGAACAAGGTCGGTGGGACCAGTTCCCTCCAGGTCTAACTGCTGTCGTTGGGCGTCGACTTTGCCAGGTCCTTGAGGTCCTTTTGCCGAAGAGTGTGTCCGTCGATCCAGAATTTTTGCCGCGATGCAACAGTAAACCAAGGTTGATTGTGTCGTTTTAATTGGTGATAAACGCCTCTTTCGAGCTTAAGGGGGCGTTTTCCATGCTATGTGGTCTTAGGAGTCGAGTGATTGGGGAGCCTGTGTCTCGGACCGAAACGCTTGTACTTCTTGTTCTGAGACCCTTTCGGTTTCCTTCGTAACATTTCGAAAGTTTTCTGTTTAATTTGACTTTTGATTTTTCTGTCTTTATATCTAGCTAGGCCCCCCTCTCCCCCTCCTCCACGCCTCCCCCCCCCAAAAAAAAATCCAAAGGGTTTAGGGAAATTCTTTATGCTTTTGTTTTCCTTCTTTTATATACGTTTTAAGGATACTTAAAATTGGAACCCGAGCACAGGTCTCCAAAGTAGAGAGGAAACAACAAGAGTCGGAATGCGAGACGTCGAAATAGCTTCGGGATCCTTGCATTCTGCGGATTATTATATCCCTCTTGGAGAATTCGGAAGGATTGTATAAATCAGAGAGAAAAAAATGATTCGATAGGGCCTCCTGCCTCCTATATAGGACTTGTGTGCGGGGGGGAGGGGGGTATAAAGCAGGGTGTGGTGTTCAGAGTAGGAGCAGGATGGGGTCGGGAAGGAGAGAGAGAGAAGGAAGGCGGGGGGAGGGGGGAGGGGGGAGGAAGGAGGAGAAGGAGGAAAGCAGTTAAACAAGTTGGGGATGATGAACTCTTAAAAGACGCTTGAACGGAAAGGTAAGTGAGGTGTTTAAAAAAGAGATTGCGTGGAGCTTAAGCTTACAGGAGCTCGTTAGGAGACAGGCCCAGTCGAGAGACACGAGAAGACAGGATGGCGTTGGCAAGATGATTTTGTGGCTAAGAGGTTGCAGGTTAAAAAGTAAGAGGAGTTTACTGATAAGTGTGGTAGCCAACGGCGTGCCCATGACAAAGAAGAACTAAGAGGATTTCATCAACCGCGAAAAAACTGAGATATTTTTGTTACTGTTACTGACTGTCACTGATTGGTAAACGACAACAAC
>NW_028234421.1:2090582-2100582 GCF_977035675.1 Penaeus japonicus | reverse complement strand
TCATTCGTCATTTGCAAAGGTATCCGTGTTGCATGCCATGTCCGACAGGTTCGTGACATGCATAGCTCATGTAAGACAGGTGTTCAGGTGCTTTTGTTATTCGTTCGTTCTCTGTGTGTCTCTCTCTCTCTCTTTCTCTCTCTCTCTCTCTCTCTCTCTCTCTCTCTCTCTCTCTCTCTCTCTCTCTCTCTCTCTCTCTCTCTCTCTCTCTATATATATATATATATATATATATATATATAATCTTTCTCTCTCTCTCTCTCCTCTCTCTCTCTCTCTCTCTCTCTCTCTCTCTCTCTCTCTCTCTCTCTCTCTCTCTCTCTCTCTCTCTCTCTCTCTCTCTCTGTGTGTTCTCTCTCTCTCTCTCTCTCTCTCTCTCTCTCTCTCTCTCTCTGATTACTGTCCTTCGCTATCCATCTTCGAGATTTGTGTATTTTGAAATCAGGTAAATGTTTCTTTTTTGTTTTTTGTTTTTGTTTTTCACTTAGATTCTTGCTAATGGCCGTAACGAATGACTACCGGAAGAGGCTATGCATTGTAGAAGAGGTATGGGTTGGTATCTATTGGTTACAAGGGTTTGCCAAATGCGACATCAAGCATGCAATGGTCTGCCACCTTGCAACGCTCCCCTTCCCTCGGTCTAACCCTCACCCTTCTCTCTCTCTCTCTCTCTCTCTCTCTCTCTCTCTCTCTCTCTCTCTCTCTCTCTCTCTCTCTCTCTCTCTCTCTCT
Organism: Penaeus japonicus; assembly: GCF_977035675.1. NCBI lineage: Eukaryota > Metazoa > Arthropoda > Malacostraca > Decapoda > Penaeidae > Penaeus > Penaeus japonicus. Next base: position 2,099,851 of record NW_028234421.1, on the reverse strand, counting down.
CTCTCTCTCTCCTTCGCCTTCTGCTTATTCTCCTGTTTTTTGGTCCCTCCTTCTTCCCGCTTATCTTTACTCCGTCTCCTCTACCTGTCTCCTAATTTCTACCCCTTCTTCTCCCTCCGTATCTCCTCTTCCCCTCTCCTTCTCCCCCTTCATTTCTACTCCTCTTCTTCCTCTCCCATCCTCTCCCCTTCTTCTTCTCCCTCATTCTCCCCCCATCTTCCCCCGTCTATCCTACCCCTTCCTCCCCCCCCCCTTCGTCCCTCCCTCTCCCTTCCCCCCCTTTCCCCCCTTCCTTCCCCATCTCCCCATTCTCCATCACCCTCCTTCCTCGCCCCTTCCCTCCATCTCCCTCCCACTTCCTTCCCCCCATCTCCCCCCCTTACCCCCGCACCCCCCTCTCTCCATCCCTCCAAACCAGCCTACCGCTATCCGGGTGTGGCTCTTGATCTACTTACCGCGACCTTGAGTCCTTCTGTGACCAGTTAAGTGGCCATGAACCCTTCAGTAAATCGAGGTCACGTGAGGCGCTACTTCTTCGTGGTGGAGAGTTACGCTCCAAGGTACTGTATCAGCGAAGGGATTATCACATAGAATAGCCCGTAGATGAACTTATTACACTTTTGCATTACGTATTTGTCGAAATGAATTAACGTTTTTTTTAGATATAGCCGCGGGAGAAAAGAAAAAAGAAGAAAACACACTTCGCGTAAGAGCCACAAGCGCGCCTACGAACCGCCATTTTCCGCGAAACCAAAGAAAACAAAAGAGAATCGAATCGAATCGATACAAATCCAACACCACAAAAGATCATGCAAGACAAGCAACAGATTCCCTTGCAAAACCGAACGGAAGCATCTTCAACTTAGACGTCCCGAAAAAATTGCGCATCTGCCTGTCTTCGTCTTCTCAGAGAACGTAAAATCCGGCCTCGATGCGCACTTTTTTTTTCTCTCTCGGCGGATGCGCTCAAACGCCTCGACTGTTGCTGTCTCATCGGTTGACTTTTTTTTTTCCTTTTTTTGCCTTTTTGCCTTTTTTTTTTTTCTTTGTCTTCTTCGTCTTTTTTTTTTCTTTGTCTTCTTCGTCTTTTATTCTTCTTTTGTGTTCTTTGTTTGTTTTGTTGTTCTGGTGATTGTTGTTTTGTTATCTTCTTTCTTTTGTGTCTTTTTTTTTTTTTTTTTTTTTTTTTTTTTTTTTTTTTTTTTTGGGGGGGGGTTATTCATTCGTGTGGAATTTGTCACGTGCATATAAGAATGTTTAAATATACGCTCTATTTTTCTTTTTCTTTTTTATTTGGCCCTTCTGCTTGTTTATCTCTCTCTTTCTGTCTGTCTGTCACCCTCCGTACCACTCTCTCTCTCTCTCTCTCTCTCTCTCTCTCTCTCTCTCTCTCTCTCCCTCCCTCCCTCCCTACCTCCTCCCTCTCTCTCTCTCTCTCTCTTTCTCTCTCTCTCTCTCTCCTTCTCTCTCTCTCTCTCTCTCTCTCTCTCTTTCTCTTTCTCTCTCTCTCTCTCTCTCTCTTCTCATTTCCTCTCTTCTCTCTCTCTCTCCTCTCTCTCACTCATCTCCCTCTCTCTCTCAGCTGCTCTCCCTCCCTCCACACACACACACACTCCCTCCCTCCTCCCCCCTCTCTCTCTCTCTCTCTCTTTCACTCTTCCTCTCTCTCTCTCTCCTCTCTCTCTCTCTCTCTCTCTCTCTCTCTCTCCCTCTCTCTCTCTCTCTCTCTCTCTCTCTCTCTCTCTCTCTCTCTCTCTCTCTCTCTCTCTCTCCTTCCCTCATCATATCATCTTCCTCACCACCATCACTATCATTACTATTGCCATCGTATCATAATCATCATTCTTATCAAGATACTGAAAGTCAAGTTATAATGATTATAACAATTGTGATGATAATGATAATGATATTAATGATAGTTATTATCATGATTATAATTACTATCGTCATTATTAGTGTCTGTAATTATATTTATCATCATAATGATAATGATAATAATTATATTTACAATAATGATGATGATATCAACAATAACGATATTGATAATGATGATGGTGATTATAATGATAACGATGATAATACTAATGGTGATGATAGTAATAATAATTATGATGATAATGATAATGATGAAGATAATGATATTGATAATAACTATCATAATGATAATGGTAACAACAATGATAATAATAGTAATGATTATATAGATGATAATGATAGCAATGATCATGATAATATCAATAATAATGATGATAACAGTAATGATGGCAAAGATAATGATAAAAATGTTGGTAATGATGATAATAATGATGATGATGATAAGATGAAGAATCAGAATGATAATAATAAAAATAACAATGAGGATGATGATGATAATGATAATAATGATGATAATTGTGATAACAATGATGATAATTGTGATAATAATGATAATGATTATAATATAAAAAGTAATAGTAATGATAACGATAGTAGTAATACTTATGATGATAATGATAATGAAAAGGATAATAATGATGATGATAATAGTAATAACAATGATGATAATGATAATACTAAAGATAATGATGATAATAATGATAATGATGATGAAAATGATGATGATAATAAAGATAATGATGATAATAATTATAATGATATTAGGAATGAAAATAATTATAATAACACTAAAGATAAGGATAATAACACTAAATATAACGATGATGATAAAAATGAAAATAACAATAATAACAATGATCATAAAACCAAATAACATTAAGGATTATCCACCCATCTAAACATCTACGCCAGACAGCTTCATCAAAAATCACCCCCCCCCCCCCTCAAAAAAAGGCACCTTCCCCGGCGTATAAATACCCACCCTCTATACCCAATGCATCATCAAATACTCATGTCTCAGAAGAAGCTCGAGGGCAAAGCAGTGCCAAAAACGAAATAAAAACGAAATTCCTAGAAATTGCACATTCCTTCGTGATCCAACACGTACATCGGTTTTGTTGCGTCATTCTGGATGCGTAAAGTCACTATTTTTATATATATATGTATATATATATATATATATATATATATATATATATATATGTATATATATTTTTTTTTCTTTTCTTTCTTTCTTTCTTTTTTCTTTCTTTCTTTTTTCTTTTTCTTTTCTTTTCTTTTTCTCTTTTTTCTTTTCTTTTTTTCTTTTCTTTATTTCTTTTTTTCTGTTTTTTTTTTTTTTTTTTTGGGGGGGTAGTTTTAAAAGGGCTGCTTGGTGGTAGTGGTGATTATTTGAGAAAGATGGTGAGTGGGATGAGATGAGGATTAGGAAGAGGAGGATTTAATAAATAATAATAATGATAAGATGAAAAAGAAGAAGAGGAAGAAGAAAGAAGAAGAAACAAGAATGGATGATAAAAGGATAATAATGACAATATCATTATTAATAACAACAATCAGAACAAAGCCACTACTGATGATGATAAAATGATAATAACAATAATAATGATAATGATAATAATAATGATGATGATAATAATGATAATGATGATAATAACAATAATAATGATAACGTTTTCATTATCAGTACTACTTTTGATAACATTATAATCACTCTAATATAATACCACCAGCTACTATTAATATCATCATAATCACCACTGTTATGATTATGATAATCATTATCATTTTTTCACGTAATTTTTGTTGTCATTACTAATGCCATAACTTTTGTCACTATTATTGTTGTCATTGTTAGTATCATCATTGTTGTTGTTGTTGTTATTCTTGTTATTATTTGTTATTGGTATTGTTATTCTTATTATCATCAGCATTTTTTTATCATTAATATCTTTATCCTTAGTATTAGTAGTAGCAGTAATAGTAGCATCATTATTATTATTACTATCATTATCTTTACTGTTGCAATATTGTTATTGCTCTATTCATCATCACCATTATTATCAATCAATATCATTATCATTATCATCATTAACACAATTATTCTTATCGTTTGCATAATGATTTTTATCATCTTCCTAATTTTTAGACTACTTTTTATTATTAGAATTACTATTTTTTCATATTAGTAGTAGTAGCAGCAGTTGTAGTAGTAGTAGTAATGGTAGTAGTAGTAGCAGTAGTAGTTGTTGTAGTAGTAGTAATGGTAGTTGTAGTAGTAGTAGTCGTAATAGTAGTAGTCGTAGTCGTAGTAGTAGTAGTAATAGCAGTGGTAGTAATAATAATAGTAGTAGTAGTTGCAGTAGTAATATGTATATTGTTGTAATTTCAGTAAGTATTACAGTAATAGTAGTAGTAGTTGTAGCATATTAGTCGTAGTTGTAGTAGTAGCAGTTACAGTAGTAGTAGCAGTTTTAGTAGCAGTAGTTGTAGTAGTAGTTGTAGCAGTTTTAGTAGTTGTAGTAGCATTAGTTGTAGTTTTAGTAGTAGTTGTTGTACTAGTAGCAGTAGTAGTTGTTGTACTAGTAGCAGTAGTAGTTGTAGTATTAGTAGTAGTTGTATTAGTATTATAGCATTAGTAGTAGTAGTAATCATAGTCGTATTAGTAGTAGTAACATCTGCGACCATCCCTAATACAATTAATATCATTACCACCATTACCCCTCGTAACTAACAACAAGAACACCGACCAACGACAAACGACCATAAGAAGAAATAACTCCCAATTACTTTTTGTTCTTCTTTAGATAACGCTATATACCTCGAGAGTCCTTGACACATAAACAAACGCCCAGCCAAGCCAAGGATGATGGTAGTGTTGACAGAAAGAAATAACACGAAGGGACCGAAATCCTACCAGCTGTCACCTTGAGATCAACTTCCTTTTTTCTTTTTTTTCTTTTTTTTTGGTAAATCTGATAAGGATTTCCATCCCGTCCCGTCTTGAAAACGCCTTTCATCTGGACTCGATAATGCGGGGGGGGGGGTGATGGGAGAGGGAGAGGGAGAGGGAGAGGGAGAGGGAGAGGGAGAGGGAACGGGAGAGGGAGTGATGATGGGAGGGAGGGGAGAGGGAGAGGGAGGGATAGACGGGGCATGGGGGTATGGGGGCATGGGGGCATGAACTGGAGCAATTTTGACGAACCGTTAGATGCTGCAGAGGAGTGAGGTATCCTCGTTTTGTGCTTGTGTGTGTGTGTGTCTGTGTGTGTGTGTGTCTGTGTGTGTGTGTGTGTGTGTGTGTGTGTGTTTTCTCTGTCCTCGTGTGCTTGGATGCTTCGACTCCTCTCAAGGTCCAGAGCCAATCCAGTCTCTCTGTGCGACGCCCCGGGCACCAGCGCTGATGGATACATTTGGACGCCCTGCCTTTAGCACAGGAGGATATCAAGGACACTGGCGCGGTCTCTTCGTCTACGTGTATTGCTGATCCTTCTCCTCCTCTTCCTTCTTACTCTTCTTCTTCTTCTTCGCTTTTCCTCACGTCTTCTTCTTTTTCTTCTTCTTCTCTTTCTCCTATTCATCCTTCTTCTTCTCTTGCTCCTCCTTCTCTTCCTTGTCCCTCTTCTTATTTTTTCTTTTTCTTCTTTTTCTTCCTTTTTTCTATTCCTTCTCCTCCTCCCCCTCTTCGTTTTCCTCCTCCTCCTCCTTCTTCTTCTTCTTCTCCCCCGCCTCCTCATCCTCATCCTCCCCCTCTTTTTTTCCTCCTTCTTCTTTTTCTCCTCCTCCACCACCACCACCTCCTCCTCCTCCTCCTCCTCCTCCTCCTCCTCCTTTTCCTCATCCTCATCCTCCTCTTCTTGCTATTTTGACTCGGTCAGAAAGAGGAAAGAGGAAACCTCATCCTTATATTGTCCGTTTCCTTATTGTTAAAAGGTTAACCATCGGTGTTGTCAGAATGGTTATGTGGGTCGGTGGCATGTGTCAATCTGCAATACCTGCAGCATGACTTTCGCTTTGTGTTTGTGGCCACGGCTATTTTGTGAGTGTCAACCCCTTTGTCTATTTTTGGTTGAGTCTTAATTAAAAGCCAAACCCCAAATCCCAAAATTGCAACAAAAGGTTTCCACCTTCCTACATCAACCCGATACTGGACACCTCGACACCTGCTGGGTAAAGAATAGACGAAACTACTTCTATTTTTAAATTCAAATGATGCAGCATCTTCACCACCCAGCGCCGAGGGATCCTAGACTCCTAACGGTGGCGGCGAGGAGAACCTCCTTAGCATAAAAACCGCAAAAAAAGGCTAAAGCATCTTCTTCACCACCGGCTCGGCTTGTCCTGACCAAGAGTGGACCGAGGATGACTTCGGAACCGCCCACGCTAGGGAGGCGCCTGGAGACCACACCGGTTCTGCCACTTTCCGGTAAAAGGACAAAAGACAGCTGCTCATCTGCTGCTGTTGCTACTCGATGATCGGCCGCAATAGCATGAAACCGCGACTTTTCGAGGGCGTTCAATGTTGCTATTTCGAACCGAGTGCCCACCGGACGCTTCTGGCTGGATGGATAGCTGGTTGGTTGGTTGGCTAGCTGGCTGGCTGACTGACTGACTGGCTGGTTGGTTGGCTGATTGACTGACTGGCTGACTGACTGACTGGCTGGCTGACTGACTAACTATCTCACTGACTGACTATCTAGCTGACTGGCTGACTGACTGACTGACTGACTGATTGACTGACTAACTATCTCACTGACTGACTGACTGACTGACTAACTATCTCACTGACTGACTGACTGACTATCTCACTGACTGACTGACGACTATCTAGCTGACTGGCTGACTGACTGACTGACTATCTCACTGACTGACTGACTGACTGATTATCTAACTGACTGACTGACTGACTGGATGGCTGGCTTGCTTGCTTGCTTTTGTCTACCTTAAGAAGTTGCTGGCCGGTTAGCAGATATAGCGTCACCTTCTGTCAGTGGTCATTATAACCGAATACACACTACTCGTCCAAGGAATTTCCAGTGCCATTCCATCGTGAGCAATGACTATGCAATAACGAAGTTGAATGATAACTCAATTCAATGATAACTCATTCAACTTATTTCTGGGATAATGAATCTCTTGGCATTTCATCTTCAATATATTCAACGAGTATCTATACTTTTACAATACACAAAGCCACGAATTTTTCACAGTTGATATAAGAGAGTACTTTCATAATAGTAAAAAAAGAAAAGAGAATTCCGCACCCAACATCACTAATGCTATATCTATAATACCTTTGATTACCCTTATGATTATCCTTAATCCAGCGAAGCCAGGAAGTTACCTGACAGACTACCATTGCATTATTGAATATAACTTGACACACTTTTTTCACTAACCAGTGTGAAAAGGTTAAAGTAACTTTCACACGCTCTGTTTTACTGCAAAAAGCATATGAGTAACAAAGGTTCCCGCCAGATTCTCATATCGTAATGTTGCAAGGATTTCGCTCTTCTTGCAATGTCTACTCCTCCTACAGTCATCTCCCAACAAGGCAGTATCCTCCTCACAGGTTCTGGAACTTTCTAGCATGACCTTCAAGGTCTTTGGAACCGATCCGCGACTGTCCCGTCTAATTACCATATGTTGCACAGAGCATGTAATTGCTTTTAGTGTTGGTGTGATTGTTTCAGATTGTCACCTCAGAATCTCTTGCAATTATGCCACGAGTCCCGTATGTGTAGAGCGCCTTCGTTTAATAACTTTAACTGATAATCCTCGCCAACTTAAGAAAGCACGAAATATCCTGTGCATCCTGCCACACACACACACACCCTCCTCCCCCCCTCCCCCCGCAAAAGAAAAAAAAAAGTCAACTCCTACATCAGCTTCATCCTGCGCTTCCTCTCCCCCCCACCCCCCCCTCCCTCCTACTGCACCTCAACTGCTCCATTTTAAGAATGCTATTAATACACCTCCATTAATTAATTAAGGATTACTATTAATACACCATTAATTGATTAACGATTACTATTAATACACCATTAATTGATTAACGATTACTATTAATACACCATTAATTAATTAACGATTACTATTAATACACCATTAATTAATTAACGATTACTATTAATACACCTCCATTACGAAGAGGTACACCACATCCAAATACCACACAAACCCACCCAAGTAATATATCACATATACGAAACACCAAACAGCATCTAAATCCATCTTTTTCAAAATCATCATCGTAACACCATCAACACCTTCAACATCATCACGACCTTAGAATGGTCATTTGCAGCGAATTGATGTTCATTTGTTCCTCTTCTCTCCGCCAGGATGAGACTTGTGGTTAAGAAAACAGTTGCGCAGAGACCGTGTTGAGTAATGTGTGGGTGTGTCGCTGTATTATTTTTTAGCTAATTTATTTTTCGTTGTGAGAATAACATGGACTCCAGAGTTTGAGTTTTATTGTGTTCTTTGATGATGAAGATGCAGGCTGTATTAGAAGATTGTTGTTGTTGTTGTTGTTGTTTCGATATGGGTGTTATGTTGCTGAAGTATTTTTGTTTGTTTGTTTGTTTGTTTGTTTCGATGTAGTTGGGTTTGGTTGGGTGATTCTCTTTCACTTAAGTCAAAAAATTGCATCGTTTCAAAAGGAATAAGAGAAATAAACAGATAAAAAAAAAAAAAAATTAGTCGACTGTTGTCGGAATGGAATGGTGTTGCAATACTTCTGTTGCTCCGGTATTGCTATATGTAAATGCATGACACGTCCACATAACTAATGTGTGTCTTTAAACATTTCAAAGGCATAGTGCAAGATGCAATATATCCGGTACATCGTAAACGTGTAATGAGGGGAGAATATCAATCTATTTTTTTTGTCAGGGAAAATTTCTATATATATATATATATATATATATGAATATTTTTCTTTTCTTTTCTTTTCTTGTTTCTTTTTTCCTCTCTTTCTTTCTTTCTTTTTTATTTTTTCCTTTCTTTATTTTATCTTTTTTCTTTCTTTTTTCTTTTCTTTTTCTTTTATTCTTTTCTTTTTCTGTTTTTTCTTTCTTTTCTTTTCTTTTCTTCTTCTTCTTCTTTTTTTCTTTCTTTCTTTCTTTCTTTCTTTGCCAAATATGAAAAAAAAAAATCTTGATAGTCCGTTTTGCTTACGCCAAGGAAGCTAAAAATAACACGAACCAGGATGTTGACAAAGAAAATTTTATAGTCAAATAAACTTCATAAATATTCCAATATACAAAATGAAAGGGCGTTGCGTTAGTGAATATCAATGCATGTCTTTGTACAATTTATGAGGATATTTTTACTTTCACCATAAACATATTTGTGTGCAATATATATGTTGACAAAGAGGGACATAGATA
>NW_028234421.1:2080582-2085582 GCF_977035675.1 Penaeus japonicus | reverse complement strand
ATAATGATAATAATAATAATAGTGATGATGATAATAATAATGATAGTAATAATAATAACAGTTATAATGATAATGAAGATAATGAAAAGGATGATAGTGATGATAATGATTATAATGATAATAATAATAATAGCAATAATCATAATAATAATGATAATGATGATAATAATAATAACAAACATAATCATAATAATGATACTGATAATGAAAATAATAACAATAATGGTCATATTGATGATAATAATGATAGCAATGATGATGATAATAGCAATAATAATGATGATTTTGATAATTGCAAGAAAACAACACCAATGATGATGATAATAAGGACAGTGAAAATAGTGAAAATTATGATGATGATTATAAAAATCATAATGATGATAATGATATTAATGATGTCATTAACAGTGCTAATAATAATGACAAAATGATAATAATGATAATGTTTATGATAATAATGATAGTGATTATGATAATAATGATGACAATGGTAATGATTATGATTATGATAATAACGATAAGGTTGATAATAATAATGATAACAATAATGATAACAATGATGATATTGATGATAACAGAACTTATCATCATTATGATGACATGTTTCTATCATTATCATATAGTGTTATCACTATCATCTTCATTCTTATTGGTATAATAACTAGCAGTTGTAGCAGTAAGTTTGGTGTTATCACTATTCATTATGTTATCTTATCACCATCGTCATTGTGATTATACTTATGATTACTATTCTTATCATTATCTTTATTACTATCTTTATAGGTAGTCTCCAAAATTTATCTAGAATTCCCATAGACACAACCATAGTATTTAAAGACTGGCAAATTAAACAAGGCGCTTTTTTTTTAAATCTAGGAGTACACTTAGACAGATATATGATATTTGAAGTCTATGTTGACAATATGCATATGAAGGTGATTGGTATAAAAAATAATGTTGATATAAAATCCCAGCTGAGACAAGAATCACGGCTGTACAAACTCTAGTTCTGAGCATCATTAATTATTGCTTGAATATTTGGAGCTCTACTAACAAAACCCTAATGCAGAAAGCACAAAGTCTACAAAACTTTGCTGCAAGAGTTGCATTGAGCAATGTTAGTAAGTTCGATCACATCACTCCACATATTCTTAAATTATAAATGGCTAAAAGACCAAGCCAAATGCAGCTACGATACATTGTGTTTTCATTCATAAAATCATTCATGGGAATTATCCACAATGGATCCTTCCTTTACAAACTCTAGTGAACACATCAGGTGTTCGAACACGACAAGTAAATTCTCTCTTTGTCAAGAAATCACACACGGAAATAGGGACACGACAAAAGCTAATCCGTGGACGAGCCCTGGCCTGGAACCTACTACCTCATAATTAAAAGAACATTTCCTAGATTGTCAGTTCTGATAGATTATCAGACATGTAACAAATATACTGTATACGTATTGTTTTGAAATGAATTATTTAAAAAGAATAACCATTGTAATTTATGAAATAAAGTTTTTGAATTTTGTTATTATCATTTTCACTGTCATTATCAATTCTACCATTATCATTATCATCTATCATTATCATTATTGTTATTATGATCATAGTTATTATGATTATCAATAGTATCATTATTATGATTATTATCATTACTATTACTATTATCATTATCATTCTGATAACATTATCATCATTATCCTTTTCATTATATTTATTCATTATTATCATTGTCCTAATCATTATCATTATTATTATCATTGCTTTTATTACTTTTATAATCTTATCATTATTATCATCTATCATTATCATCATTGTTATTATAATCATCATAGTTATTATGATTATCAATATTATCATCATGATTATTATCATTACTATTACTATTATCATTATCATTCTGATAACATTATCATTATCTTTTTCATTATATTCATTCATTATTACCATTATTATCATCATCATTGTCCTTATCATTATCATTATTATTATTATCATTGCTTTTATTAATTTTATCATATCATTATCATTGCTATCATTATCATCATTATTATCATTATCATCATTACCATCGCCATGATAATCATAATTATCATCATTATCGTTAACATTATCATCATTATCATAATTATTGTTATTATAACCAGTATTATCATCATTTATATCATTATCATTATCATAATCCCTATTATTGACATTATCATTATCATCGCAATTATTATTTTCATTCTTTCTGTATTATTATCATCAGTATTTTGTTTTATCCCTTTTGATTGTTATCATCATTGTTATCAGTGTAGGTTATTTGGTATCCTGATTGCCTTTAGATTTTATTTTAAATCCTAAAAAAAAAGAAAAAAAAAATCAACGTTCTGCTTTCAATTGATTTCCTTGCTATCAGGAACCTCACGATATCAATTTCATATGTGATTTTGTCTCAGTATGAATTCCACATGTTGTTTAAGACATATCTGATTTTTAATCTTTTGCTTTTTAACGTGTTATTGTTGCTAACATTTCTGGGGAATGTGTGATGCTCCGATTAATAGCCAACCAATAAATATATATTTACTTTATTTCTCTTTCCATAACCTTGGCTACCTGCTGAGTCGTGGGTATGCTCAGTTACAACCCTAGTTATGAAGCAGTGGGTATCATGACACAGCGAATTTCGGATGTAATAAAAGTTTATTTCCTAATATATCGAAGCAATTGAGGGCGTCATGCTGTTCCTTGTACCTGGTACTGTTTGATCTAGAAGGATATATTACAATGACACACTGAAACGTAATGTTCTGTGATTCCTGTAAACGCTGTAATGCCGTTTTAATACTTAATACGTAGTCATTTCAGGTGTTGGAATTCTTCAATTGACTTTATACTACCAGTCACTGTATGATTTTCCATTTTAGTTTCATGAGAGCCGAAACAATTTTTGAACTCGAGATAAAAAATATTTGTTTGCTGAGTTTTGTGAGAATTGTAGAATTTGTAGTTCTCATTCATATCCCCGTGGATTTATTGATGTATTTTGCTTCGTATAGACACTCTGTTTGCATGGGAAAATGTTTATATGAAATATAAGGTAATGTCCTATTCCACAGTATTAAGAACATAAAACGACAAATAGGCTGTTTAGAATCGTTCAATATTTACACAAATGTGGACAAGCTTTAATGCTTTCTATGATGATATATATTTCTAGTTTACAAATTAAGATTATACTATACCAATATCCTTTAGTATTTAGTTTAAAATAAAACTATAATCACAGTCATTCATCTATTCATTCTATTTATTCCCAAAGGTCTCCTTAGTAGGCATTATTGCATTTGATTTATGGGCTTGACGTATTGTATTCTAGGACATTTTCTGCTTGGTGTGGCAATGTTATGTTCATGTTGTGTCAATGTCGTGTTCAATGTCACGAAAGTGGTATTCTAGAACGCAAAAGCGTGGCACGTCTGTATCAGCTGCTTCAGGTTTACCAACTGTTCCAGAGTTAATATGTTTCGGATGAATGGCACTGTCCAAACGACAAATTCATAAGAGAAATTACATTCATAGTCAGCACTAACAAAAGATAATTCAGTTTTGGTGTGAATCAAATGTACTTGTTCCTTGTTAAAGAATTGACAACCATTTCACGAACGTGCGGTTGGTAATTCAGTCTACGCTCCATCAAAATAAACGGGATGAGAGGGATCGTGTGTTTATACACAGATCTTCCTTATTTTATGTGTGTATATACTGTACATAAAGCGCATCTTTAATATATCATATTTAATGCATATACATATTTCATATAATCATATACTTTAACTTTCCGTTCCTGACTACTGTTCCCATTCTTTTAGCTTCACTCTCCTTCGAAAAATCCGCAAAAAGGTAAACAAACTCAAAATCAGCAGAGAATCCATGTTTTCCTAAAATGGTTTGTAATCCAAGTCTATGGCAGTGATGCCTAATACATCCAATATAGATATTACTTTCCAAACGTGGTATGCTCATATGGAGTATTGATAACAAAGATTATACTAAAAATATGCATATATTCGCCCGTTTAACTCTCATGATAAGCCCACTCCCATGTCACGGAGTTTCCACGATTGTTCCAATACTTTCCACGAGGTTGCCACACTTTTTCCACGCTTTTGACACGAACACCCTCTTCTAGAATATTCAACAATCGCAGCATGTGCATGTCATGTACTCGGCGCGCTAGGGAATTAGAATACGGCAGATATAATCTTACATTCAATCAAATAGGCAGTATTTGAAATTATAATATTTATTCCCTTAGAGTTTTGACAGAGTCACATGTATCACTGCTGTTGTTATCAAATATGATTATTTCTGTTATTAGTTAGCATTGTTATTGACTATTGTCACTATCATTATTATTGCTATTATCATCATTAATAGTAGTAGTAGTACTATAATTATTTTTTCATTATTATCATCATTGTTATTGTTATTATCATTGATATCATTATATTTATCATTATTATTAGATCATTATTATTGATATCATTATTATTACATCATTATAATCATTACCATTATTATTACATCATTATAATCATTACCATTATTATTACATCATTATAATCATTACCATTATTATTACATCATTATAATCATTACCATCATTACCGTCATTACTGTTGTCACCATCATCATTATTACTATTATCATTACTTTCATTATCATTCTTATCACTATTATCACAAAATAATAAATCTATGACTGTAAATTCAGTCATTTAGAGATTTCAAGATCCCTTTTGCAATCTAAATCACGTCCCATTTTCACGTAATAAGATTTCTCTGAAACGCCACCAATTATAACCCTGATATTCTCTTGTAAGTATGACGAAATAATTAACACTGTAATTAATTTCACACACGTTAATGTGACTAGGAGTACTTTTTTTTTTTTTTTTTTTTTTTTTTAGCGGATGGAAAGTTGAGACAGTTTTGTAATCACTACAAA
>NW_028234421.1:2065582-2073082 GCF_977035675.1 Penaeus japonicus | reverse complement strand
GTAACGCGCTATGTGGCAAGAACGGGGAGAATAATGCCGTTGGTACAGCAAGAACGGGGAGAATAACACCGTTGGTACAGCAAGAACGGGGAGAATAATGCCGTTGGTACAGCAAGAACGGGGAGAATAACACCGTTGGTACAGCAAGAACGGGGAGAATAACACCGTTGGTACAGCAAGAACGGGGAGAATAACACCGTTGGTACAGCAACAACGGGGAGAATAATGCCGTTGGTACAGCAAGAACGGGGAGAATAACACCGTTGGTACAGCAAGAACGGGGAGAATAACACCGTTGGTACAGCAAGAACGGGGAGAATAACACCGTTGGTACAGCAAGAACGGGGAGAATAACACCGTTGGTACAGCAAGAATGGGGAGAATAACACCGTTGGTACAGCAAGAACGGGGAGAATAACACCGTTGGTACAGCAAGAACGGGGAGAATAATGCAGTTGGTACAGCAAGAACGGGGAGAATAACACCGTTGGTACAGCAAGAACGGGGAGAATAACACCGTTGGTACAGCAAGAACGGGGAGAATAACACCGTTGGTACAGCAAGAACGGGGAGAATAATGCCGTTGGTACAGCAAGAACGGGGAGAATAACACCGTTGGTACAGCAAGAACGGGGAGAATAACACCGTTGGTACAGCAAGAACGGGGAGAATAACACCGTTGGTACAGCAAGAACGGGGAGAATAACACCGTTGGTACAGCAAGAACGGGGAGAATAACGCCGTTGGTACAGCAAGAACGGGGAGAATAACGCCGTTGGTACAGCAAGAACGGGGAGAATAACACCGTTGGTACAGCAAGAACGGGGAGAATAACACCGTTGGTACAGCAAGAACGGGGAGAATAACACCGTTGGTACAGCAAGAACGGGGAGAATAACACCGTTGGTTCAGCAAGAACGGGGAGAATAACGTCGTTGGTACAGCAAGAACGGGGAGAATAACACCGGTGGTACAGCAAGAACGGGGAAAATAACACCGTTGGTACAGCAAGAACGGGGAGAATAACACCGTTGGTTCAGCAAGAACGGGGAGAATAACACCGTTGGTACAGCAAGAACGGGGAAAATAACACCGTTGGTACAGCAAGAACGGGGAGAATAACACCGTTGGTACAGCAAGAACGGGGAGAATAACACCGTTGGTACAGCAACAACGGGGAGAATAACACCGTTGGTACAGCAACAACGGGGAGAATAATACCGTTGGTACAGCAAGAACGGGGAGAATAATACCGTTGGTACAGCAAGAACGGGGAAAATAACACCGTTGGTACAGCAAGAACGGGGAGAATAATACCGGTGGTACAGCAAGAACGGGGAGAATAACACCGTTGGTACAACAACAACGGGGAGAATAACACCGTTGGTACAGCAACAACGGGGAGAATAACACCGTTGGTACAGCAACAACGGGGAGAATAACACCGTTAGTACAGCAAGAACGGGGAGAATAACACCGTCGGTACAGCAAGAACGGGGAGAATAACACCGTTGGTACAGCAACAACGGGGAGAATAACACCGTTGGTAGAGCAAGAACGGAGAGAATAACACCGTTGGTATAGCAAGAACGGGGAGAATAACACCGTTGGTAGAGCAAGAACGGAGAGAATAACACCGTTGGTACAGCAAGAACGGGGAGAATAACACCGTTGGTAGAGCAAGAACGGAGAGAATAACACCGTTGGTATAGCAAGAACGGGGAGAATAACACCGTTGGTAGAGCAAGAACGGGGAGAATAACACCGTTGGTACAGCAAGAACGGGGAGAATAATACCGTTGGTAGAGCAAGAACGGAGAGAATAACACCGTTGGTATAGCAAGAACGGGGAGAATAACACCGTTGGTACAGCAAGAACGGGGAGAATAACACCGTTGGTAGAGCAAGAACGGAGAGAATAACACCGTTGGTACAGCAAGAACGGGGAGAATAACACCGTTGGTAGAGCAACAACGGGGAGAATAACACCGTTGGTACAGCAACAACGGGGAGAATAACGCCGTTGGTACAGCAAGAACGGGGAGAATAACACCGTCGGTACAGCAAGAACGGGGAGAATAACACCGTCGGTACAGCAAGAACGGGGAGAATAACACCGTTGGTACAGCAAGAACGGGGAGAATAACACCGTTGGTACAGCAACAACGGGGAGCATAACACCGTTGGTACAGCAACAACGGGGAGAATAACACCGTTGGTACAGCAACAACGGGGAGAATAACACCGTTGGTACAGCAACAACGGGGAGAATAACACCGTTGGTACAGCAAGAACGGGGAGAATAACAACGTTGGTACAGCAACAACGGGGAGAATAACACCGTTGGTACAGCAACAACGGGGAGAATAACACCGATGGTACAGCAAGAACGGGGAGCATAACACCGTTGGTACAGCAAAAATGGGGAGAATAACACCGTTGGTACAGCAAGAACGGGGAGAATAATGCAGTTGGTACAGCAAGAACGGGGAGAATAACGCCGTTGGTACAGCAAGAACGGGGAGAATAATACCGTTGGTACAGCAAGAACGGGGAGAATAATGCCGTTGGTACAGCAAGAACGGGGAGAATAATGCCGTTGGTACAGTAAGAACGGGGAGAATAACACCGTTGGTACAGCAACAACGGGGAGAATAACACCGTTGGTACAGCAACAACGGGGAGAATAACGCCGTTGGTACAGCAAGAACGGGGAGAATAACACCGTTGGTACAGCAAGAACGGGGAGAATAACGCCGTTGGTACAGCAAGAACGGGGAGAATAACACCGTTGGTATAGCAAGAACGGGGAGAATAACACCGCTGGTACAGCAAGAACGGGGAGAATAACACCTTCGGTACAGCAAGAATGGGGAGAATAACACCGTTGGTACAGCAAGAACAGGGAGAATAACACCGTTGGTACAGCAAGAACGGGGAGAATAACACCGTTGGTACAGCAAGAACGGGGAGAATAACACCGTTGGTACAGCAACAACGGGGAGAATAACACCGTTGGTACAGCAACAACGGGGAGAATAACGCCGTTGGTACAGCAAGAACGGGGAGAATAACACCGTTGGTATAGCAAGAACGGGGAGAATAACACCGCTGGTACAGCAAGAACGGGGAGAATAACACCGCTGGTACAGCAAGAACGGGGAGAATAACACCTTCGGTACAGCAAGAACGGGGAGAATAACACCGTTGGTACAGCAAGAACGGGGAGAATAACACCGTTGGTACAGCAAGAACGGGGAGAATAACACCGTTGGTACAGCAAGAACGGGGAGAATAACACCGTTGGTACAGCAAGAACGGGGAGAATAACACCGTTGGTACAGCAACAACGGGGAGAATAACACCGTTGGTACAGCAAGAACGGGGAGAATAACACCGTTGGTACAGCAAGAACGGGGAGAATAACACCGTTGGTACAGCAAGAACGGGGAGAATAACACCGTTGGTACAGCAACAACGGGGAGAATAACGCCGTTGGTACAGCAATAACGGGGAGAATAGCACTGTTGGTACAGCAAGAACGGGGAGAATAACACCGTTGGTACAGCAAGAACGGGGAGAATAACACCGTTGGTACAGCAAGAATGGGGAGAATAACACCGTTGGTAAAGCAAGAACGGGGAGAATAACACCGTTGGTACAGCAAGAACGGGGAGAATAACACCGTTGGTACAGCAAGAACGGGCAGAATAATGCCGTTGGTACAGCAAGAACGGGGAGAATAACACCGTTGGTAGAGCAAGAACGGGGAGAATAACACCGTTGGTACAGCAAGAACGGGGAGAATAACACCGTTGGTACAGCAAGAACGGGGAGAATAACACCGTTGGTACAGCAAGAACGGGGAGAATAACACCGTTGGTACAGCAAGAACGGGGAAGATAATACCGTGAAGAACGCAAACGTGACACAATATAATACTCTTTTGACGGCGTTAAAAAAAAAAAACTAAGATGTTCTCTTGAGAAAATAAAGAAAAACGATTAAAGGACGGAAGCATGAATAAGATTAAATGAATGAATAGAATGAGAACAATATACATAATGTATGATTAAGGATTAAAAAAAGTAAAAGTATGCCTGTCATGTCAGTGTTAAATGTGAATACATTAATAGATTTTGTATTTATATGATTTTTGTTAAATGATGAAACATATGAAAATGAATTGTCTCATCTTCTCTTCTTCTCTCTCTATCTCACTCGCTATCTTTCTCTCTCTTTCTCTCTCTCTCTCTCTCTCTCTCCTCCTCTCTTCTCTCCTCTCCTCTCTCTCTCTCTCTCTCTCTCCTCTCTCTCTCTGTCTCTCTCTCTCTTACTACTCTTCTTCTCTCTCTCCGTCTCTCTTCTCTCTCTCTCTCTCCTCTCTCTCTCTCTCTTCTCTCTCTCCTCTCTCTCCTCTCTCTCTCTCTCTCTCTCTTCTCTACTATCTCTCTCTTCTCTCTCTCTATATATTATATATATATATAAATATATATATATAATATATATATATATATATATACTCTCTATTTCTCTCTCTCTCTCTCCCTCTCTCTCTCTCTCTCTCTCTCTCTCTCACTCTCTCTCTCTTTTTTCTCTCTCTCTCAACTCTCCTATCTCTCTCTCGTCTCCTCCTCTCTATCCCTCTCTCTCCTCTCTCTCTCTCTCTCTCTCTCTCTCTCTCTCTCTCTCTCTCTTTCTCTCTCTCTCTCTCTCTTCTCTCTCTCTCTCTCCTCTCTCTCTCTCTCTCTCTCTCTCTCTCTCTCTCTCTCTCTCTCTCTCTCTCTCTCTCCCTTCTTCTCCTCCTCCTTTCTTCTCCCTCCCCTCTCTCTCTCTCTCTCTCTCTCTCTCTCTCTCTCTCTCTCTCTCTCTCTCTCTCTCTCTCTCTCTCTCTCTCTCTCTGTCTCTCTAACTCTCTCTCTCTTACTCTAACTCTGTCCGCTCCTCTCTCTTTCTTCTCTCTTCTCTCTCTCTTTTTCTCTCGCCTCTTTCTTCTCTCTCTCTTCTCTCTCCTCTTTCTCTTCTCTCTCTCCTCCTCATGCTCTTTTCTCAATCATCCCCCACTCTCTCTTAATCGCTCAAATTTCCCTCCCCAAAAAAACATTACTTTTACAATAGAACAAATTTAATGTGTTAAAGATATTGTATTGAAACGCGCGCGTGTGTGTGTGTGTGTGAAAAGTATATGTGTAAATATACACACAAACATATATACAAATATACGTCTGTGTGTCTATCTATATATCTATCTACTTATATCTATTTGTCTATCTATCTATTTATAGCTATATATGTGTATATATTATGTATATATATATATATATATATATATATATATATATGTGTGTGTGTGTGTGTGTGTGTGGTGTGTGTGTGGTGTGTGTGTTTGTAAATATATGTATATATATATATTAATATATATATATTATATTTATATATATATATATATATTTATATATTTATTTATATATATATATGTGTATTTATATATCATATTATATATATACATATATATATATATATATATATATATATATGTGTGTGTGTGTGTGTGTGTGTGTGTGTGTGTGTGTGTGTGTGTGTGTGTGTGTGTGTACATATATATTCATGCATACATATATTTGTTTATGTGTGCGTGTGCGTGTGCGTGTACGTATGTGCGCGTTTGCGTGTGCGTGTGAGTGTGTGTGTATATGTATTTATATATATATATATATATATTTATATATATATATATATATATATGCATATATATATATTCTGAGGCAAACAAGCATACACAACACCAATGTTATACATGCATCCTTTTGATCCATTTCAGTGAACTGCACTGGTTGAATCCTCCAATAAATGCCAAATATACCCAGCCATCCATCAATAGCCCTCCATTCACTCAGCGCAACGTTGAATAAAGTATCATCAAATATGGAAAAGATAAATTGACGCTTTCAAGCATAACGCCATTAAGACCTTGGCATATTGTCGACTGCTTCGAAACAACCCGGTCGATTCCGCTTCGAAGCATTGTGTCTCAAGATCAACTCTTGAATTCACCTTCATGTCACGTTTCTCGGGTTGAAAGTTCACCTGGTGACCTTTGCAGAGGGAAATATTTATCTATTGCGCTTTGAGGTCACGACGGGATGCCCAATATAGGTGAAGAATGGGCGAGAATAGCTGATTACCTTTTTTTTTTTTGCACGGTGTGATGCTGGTTGAAGCAATGCAAATAGGTGAATCTTTCGGAATTCGGAAATGTTTGTTTATCTTGTGTGTTTTAGAATAAGTTTACATTCGAAGGTTCGGAAAAGAATATATGTGTGTGTGTGTGTGTGTGTGTGTGTTTGTTTGTGTGTGTGTGTGTGTGTGTTTGTGTGTGTGTGTGTGTGTGTGTGTGTTTACATCAAGGGGATGTCAATAATGATAACGATAAGAATTATGTTAATATTCAAAGCAAAAATGATAATAATAGCAATAAAGATGCTGGCAGTAATAGTAGTGATAGTTATAATGATAATGATAATAATTGTATTAATGATAAGGATGATGATAATAGTAGTAAAAATAATAACAACAATGATAATGACAATAATGATAATAACAAAAACTATAATGATAATAAAAAATATATAAATGCTAATGGTATTACGAAATAATAATGATGCTGGAAATAATAATGGTATCAATGCAGATAATAGTAATAATAATAATGATAGGCCTACTGACCCGTGGGATTTATCGGCTGACTTCAGATGCCTTGCTGATCATATTGTATTTTGTTGAACTATTTCTAATTAGTGGGAATGACAATACTTATGAAAGATATATTTCACTGAAAAGTTTCCTTGAGGTAATTTGTTCCTCAAAAATTAAATCAAATGAGATACTGCTGTGATGATAGTGATATTGATTTTAATGGTAATGATAAGGATAATAGTAATGATAACAATGGTAATGGTAGTGGTAATTCTCATTATTTTCTCTTTCTCTCTCTCTCTCTCTCTCTCTCTCTCTCTAATATCCTAATATATATATATATATAGATATATATAGTTACTAAATATATATATAATATATAAATATATATGTGTGTGTGGTGTGTGTGTGTATGGTATACATACATTATATATATTATCTATTATATATGTATATCTATATATATATATATATATATATACATATATATGTATACATATATCTAGACTATATATTTAAAATTTGTATCATAATATATATATATATATATGTATATACATATATATATTTAAATATTGATTATATATAAATATTGATTAATACCATCATTATTATCATTAGTGTTATTATTATCAACATCATCATTATCGTCATAGTTATTGTTGTTATTATTATTACTATTATCACCATCATTACTGTTATTGATAATGGTGATGTTCATTATAAGAAAAAACTAAAATGATGAGAATGAGAATGATGATAATAATGATAATGATCATAAAAGAACAATAGCAATGATGATGA
>NW_028234421.1:2048082-2060582 GCF_977035675.1 Penaeus japonicus | reverse complement strand
AGCACGCTCGTCCTCGGCCAGGAGCAGGACCTCCTCGCCGGGGGCTATGACGTCGTGCAGATCTTCCGAGGTCACATGGCCGAGGTCAACCTTTGGAACAGGAGTTTGACCCAAGGTGAAGTCGAGGATATGGCTTCGTGTAGGACCGCGAGCTACGGAAACATCTTCTCTTCAGATAGAGACGAGGTGGAGGTGCTGGGCGCCACCTGGGAGTCCAAGGACCTCTCGTCGCTCTGTGAGAAAACGGAGGAATTCGTGATCTTCCCGGAAATGCGTTACCTGAGCGAATCGCGACAGGTGTGTCAGCGATTTGGGTACGAGGTGTTCGGACCTCGAACGAAACAGTCGAACGAGAGGCTGTTCAAAGAGTCGCTCCAGTTCACGAAATCTTGTTCGTCCAATTACCACCTGTGGCTCGGCCTGACTGACGAGGAGGAGGAGGGCGTCTGGAGGACATTCATAGACCATGACCCGGTCAACGACACTTACTTCGAGGGCATAGAGCCGAATGGCAAACGAGGAGAGAACTGCCTCCTGATGTTCCGACCCAACGGCAAGTGGGTGGACACCAAGTGCTCCCTGGCATGGCCCGCGTGCACTCCCTGCGAGAAGATGGAGGGAGTCCCGCTCCGCCTACGAGGCCTGTGCTACGAAAAGCAAGAGGAGAGCTACTACGAAGTCCTTGGCTACCGAAATGGCAAGCCGTACTTCCACGGCTTTTATGGAAACATGATTTACAGAACTCAGGATGGCAACTGGGAGCTCTTCGACACGAGGACCAACCAAACGCTCGCCACGATGACTCCGCGGACGGAAGAGAGCTACCCAGTCGGCCGCCATCGCTGGAGTCTGGCCTCCTCCGCGTGTGGCTTTCCCAATGCCAGTCAGATCGAGCTGAGTCTCTCCACCTGCAGCGACGACGAATTCACGTGCGCGAACGGAGACTGCATCCCCCAACACGGGCGGTGCAACGACGACGATGACTGCTCGGACTTCAGCGACGAGGACTACTGCACCCTCTTGCAGACGCCCTTGGGCTATCGGATCGGAAGACCCCCGAACGGCGACGCGAGAGGAAAGGAGCTGGAGCTGGAGACGACCGTCGATATCCTCCGATTCGTGAGGGTCGACGACGTCAGCGGCGTAGTAAGCTTGGAGCTCAATGTGGAGATTGTGTGGAAGGACTTGAGGCTGAAGTACCTCAACCTCAAGGAATTCATGGAGTGGAACATCCTCACGGAGAAGGAGATGAGTCAGATCTGGAGACCCAAGTTGGGCTTTCCGAACGTCTTCGATGGCAACGTAAAGCTCCTGAAGGAAGAGCTGTTCTTCAGGAAGACCAGTGATCCCCTGAGTCCTCAGTTCAACGACGTGAAAATGGGTGAGTCTCAACGAGTTTCCCTTCCTTTATAAAGGCAAAAATCCCTCTGTCGCAAAGTGGGTGGATGGACCAACCTGCAAATTCATAACAAACATAAAGAAACTATTGAGCAATGGGACAAAACAGAAAAATTAGAAGGGGGAGGTGGCGTTGGGCCGCCTCAGGTTCAACGCCACAACGCTAACCCACCTCACTTCCCATATTGAAAAACGCCTCCCTCCACAGCGCCCCCTATTGCAACACAAACCTTTTAATAACTCACGTCCTGACAACTTGCCAAACTATCAACAACAACAGACAAAACATAAAAAAAAAATGCAGAACTAAAAATATAAAATCTAATATTTCAAACTTACTATCAAATTAATGAAAGAATCGCCCATAAAGTAATCACTTCTCTAAGGGCGACAAAACTTTATGATTTTTATGACCTTATGATCTTTATGACCTTATCTAGATTAAGAAATATAGAACCATTTTCTTAATAATGACCTTGACATATGCCGTCGGTTAATAGCCAATAAATCCAACACGCAAGCAAGCACGAGGTCTTCTGCCGTTGGTGGAATTGAATGTTCAATATCAAACCAAAGAGATTGCTTTCAATATAACTGATTTTCCAACGGCAGATATGGTGTACTCTGGCGAGGCCGCTTCCATCATCCAGAGACAGCACTACAGGTTAATATGATATGGCAGAGTGGTTAAGTATTCGCATGTGCTTATGTAGGAAAAGACTTAAATTAATATAGATATCACGAACATAGATATGCAATTATAGATCAAACTTCATCCACTTTCCTTCCCTTTCCTTAAAAAAAAAAATCAATTATAGATCAAACCTCATCCACCTTCCTTCCCTTTCCTTTAAAAAAAAAATAAATATAGATCAAACCTCATCCACCTTCCTTCCCTTCCCTTTCCTTCCTTAAAAAAAAAAAAAAACACACACACACCACTTCCCCCTCTTGCCCAGCGGAAGCTTCTCGTGCAACTTGAACGTCTTCCGGTACCCGTTCGACACCCAGGAGTGTTCCCTCGTGCTCCGAGTCGCCATCAGGAAGGACCTCGTTAGGTTCTCCTCCAGCAGGTCCTTCGTCCGCAACCACGAGAGGAATGAACTTCCGGACTACGAAGTGGGGGAACTCTGGGTCTCAGCCACTCAGCGAGGCAACAGCGAGACTGCCTACAGCGTGCTTGAGGTTGTTGTTGTTGTTGTTGTTTTACTGTGGGATTGTTTGCTTGCACGGGTTTGCTTGTCAGTATGAATAGTTATCGGTTTGTTGTATGTTTATTGCCACTCAACGAGGCAACAGCCAGACTGCCTACAGCGTGCTTGAGGTTGCTTTTTTTTTTACTGTGGGATTGTTTGCTTGCACGGGTTTGCTTGTTAGTGTGAATAGTTATCGGTATTTTGTATGTTTATTGCCACTCAACGAGGCAACAGCCAGACTGCCTACAGCGTGCTTGAGGTTGTTGTTTTTTGTTGTTGTTGTTGTTGTTGTTTTTTTACTGTGGGATTGTTTGCTTGCACGGGTTTGCTTGTCAGTATGAATAGTCATCGGTATGTTGTTTGTTTATTGCCACTCAACGAGGCAACAGCCAGACTGCCTACAGCGTGCTTGAGGTTGTTGTTGTTGTTTACTGTGGGATTGTTTGCTTGCACGGGTTTGCTTGTGTGTGAATAGTTATCGGTTTGTTGTATGTTTATTGCCACTCAACGAGGCAACAGCCAGACTGCCTACAGCGTGCTTGAGGTTGCTGTTTTGTTTTTTGTTTTTTACTGTGGGATTGTTTGCTTGCACGGGTTTGCTTGTTAGTGTGAATAGTTATCGGTATTTTGTATGTTTATTGCCACTCAACGAGGCAACAGCCAGACTGCCTACAGCGTGCTTGAGGTTGTTGTTGTTGTTGTTGTTGTTGTTTACTGTGGGATTGTTTGCTTGCACGGGTTTGCTTGTCAGTGTGAATAGTCATCGGTATGTTGTATGTTTGTTTGTTTAGATGTGAAGGTGGGTGTGTTTGTTTTTTTATATTTTTGTATTTGTTTATCATAAATTGTTTGGTAAGTGGCTTTCCTTGAGTATTTCTTTGTATCTTTTGGTGTTTCTTAAGGTGCTTAACTTTTTTTTCTCTCATACGCTTTTTTAAATATATCACGCATGCAACGTGTAAAGAACCATATTGCAAATGATTTAAACGAAACATCTGTGTGGTTGTATAGCTGTGTTTGTGTGTATGTGTGTGTGTATGTATGTATCGCTATCTCTCTCTCTCTCTCTCTCTTTCTCTCTCTTTCTCTCTCTTTCTCTCTCTCTTTCTCTCTCTTTCTCTCTCTTTCTCTCTCTCTCTCTCTCTCTCTCTCTCTCTCTCTCTCTTCTCTCTCTCTCTCTCTCTTTCCCTCTCTCTCTCTCTCTCTCTCTCTCTCTCTCTCTCTCTCTCTCTCTCTCTCTCCTCCTTCCTCTCCTCTCCCTCTCTCTCTCTCTCTCTCTCTCTCTCTCTCTCTCTCTTTCTCCTCTCCTTTTTCTTTCTTCTCCTCTCTCTCTCTCTCTCTCTCTCTCTCTCCCTCTCTCGCTCGCTCTCTCTCTCTCTCTCTCTCTCTCTCTCTCTCTCTCTCTCTTTCCCTCTCTCTCTCTCTCTCTCTCTTTCTTTCTTTCTTTCTTTCTCTCTCCTTCTCTTTCTCTCTCTCTGTCTCAGCTATGTAGCAATAAATTCTCGTTCGTTCATGATATATGTTTATTGACTATGTACCTGTAAATGCACAACTGATAAGAATAATTAAAAAATAAAAATGACGGTATTTAATGTTAATTATAACGGTACAACTCATACACGTGATATTACATAATATAAACATTCTTGATATCAATTGTTCTTCATTGTTTGGTTACAGTTTAAGTGTTTGTTTTGATTGATTCTCACGTTGCAAGACTGATAGCTGCATGTCTGTCTATTAACGTATTCTGTCTACGATTGTTGTTGCAGGATGAGTTGATGATAAAATGAAATGTTGTGCATGCTTACGACATGAATTAGCATGTTTCGATCGATCGAGCGTCCGTCCTTTATGTAAATTGAATAAACTCTTTGATAGGCAATGACTATTTTGAGGAGACAGGACCACGCATTACTGTCTTCATTTTGACAGTGTTTAGAAGAGACAGGACCAAGCATTACTGTCTTCATTTTGAGTGTTTTGAAGAGACAGGACCTCGCATTACTGTTTTCATTTTGACAGTGTTTTGACGAGACAGGACCACGCATTACTGTCTTCATTTTGAGTGTTTTGAAGAGACAGGACCACGCATTACTGTCTTCATTTTGAGTGTTTTGAAGAGACAGGACCACGCATTACTGTCTTCATTTTGACAGTGTTTTGAAGAGACAGGACCACGCATTACTGTCTTCATTTTGACAGTGTTTTGAAGAGACAGGACCACGCATTACTGTCTTCATTTTGACAGTGTTTTGAAGAGACAGGACCACGCATTACTGTCTTCATTTTGACAGTGTTTTGAAGAGACAGGACCACGCATTACTGTCTTCATTTTGACAGTGTTTTGAAGAGACAGGACCACGCATTACTGTCTTCATTTTGAGTGTTTTGAAGAGACAGGACCTCGCATTACTGTCTTCATTTTGAGTGTTTTGAAGAGACAGGACCTCGCATTACTGTCTTCATTTTGAGTGTTTTGAAGAGACAGGACCACGCATTACTGTCTTCATTTTGACAGTGTTTTGAAGAGACAGGACCACGCATTACTGTCTTCATTTTGAGTGTTTTGAAGAGACAGGACCACGCATTACTGTCTTCATTTTGACAGTGTTTTGAAGAGACAGGACCACGCATTACTGTCTTCATTTTGACAGTGTTTTGAAGAGACAGGACCACGCATTACTGACTTCATTTTGAGTGTTTTGAAGAGACAGGACCACGCATTACTGTCTTCAATTAAAGAGACAGGACAACGTATTACTGTCTTCATTTTGACAGTGTTTTGAAGAGACAGGACCACGCATTACTGTCTTCATTTTGACAGTGTTTTGAAGAGACAGGACCTCGCATTACTGTCTTCATTTTGAGTGTTTTGAAGAGACAGGACCTCGCATTACTGTCTTCATTTTGAGTGTTTTGAAGAGACAGGACCACGCATTACTGTCTTCATTTTGACAGTGTTTTGAAGAGACAGGACCACGCATTACTGTCTTCATTTTGAGTGTTTTGAAGAGACAGGACCTCGCATTACTGTTTTCATTTTGACAGTGTTTTGACGAGACAGGACCACGCATTACTGTCTTCATTTTGACAGTGTTTAGAAGAGACAGGACCTCGCATTACTGTCTTCATTTTGAGTGTTTTGAAGAGACAGGACCACGCATTACTGTCTTCATTTTGACAGTGTTTTGAAGAGACAGGACCACGCATTACTGTCTTCATTTTGAGTGTTTTGAAGAGACAGGACCTCGCATTACTGTTTTCATTTTGACAGTGTTTTGACGAGACAGGACCACGCATTACTGTCTTCATTTTGAGTGTTTTGAAGAGACAGGACCACGCATTACTGTCTTCATTTTGAGTGTTTTGAAGAGACAGGACCACGCATTACTGTTTTCATTTTGACAGTGTTTTGACGAGACAGGACCACGCATTACTGTCTTCATTTTGAGTGTTTTGAAGAGACAGGACCACGCATTACTGTCTTCCTTTTGACAGTGTTTAGAAGAGACAGGACCACGCATTACTGTCTTCATTTTGAGTTTTTTGAAGAGACAGGACCACGCATTACTGTCTTCAATTAAAGAGACAGGACAACGTATTACTGTCTTCCTTTTGACAGTGTTTTAAAGAGACAGGACCACGCATCACAGTCTTCCTTTGTCTCTCTTTACTACAGGTTAAGTTTCGGTTGACGAGGCGCTGGACGACGATCATATTGTCCCTTTATGTCCCAACCACGATGCTGCTGACGATCGGCTACGCCACGCTCTTCGTCAGGGTCGAGGTCTTGCAGGTGTGTGGGAGGGGGATGCGTGGGAGGGGAGGGGGGGATGTGTGTGGGGGGGATGTATGTTTGTGTGTGTGTGTGTGTGTTTAGGTGTGTGTGTGGGGAGAGGGAGGGTGCGTGTGTGTATGGGGAGGTGGGGGTGTGTGGGGGGGGGATATGTGGGTGGGTGGGGGGGATGTGTGTGTTTAGCTGTGTGTGGGTGGGTGGGTGTCTTTAGGTGTGTGCGTGTTTAGGTGTGTGTATGGGGGGGTGCGTTTGTGTGTGGGTGTGTTCCGGTGTGGGGGGGGGGATGTGTGTGGGGTGCGTGTGTGTGTGTTTAAGTGTGTGTGGGTGTGTGTTTGTTTAGGTGCGTGTGTGAGTGTGTGTGTATGCGTGTGTGTGCTTAAGCATGGAAATGTAAAGCTATTCTATGTTTGTATCTATATCAGTGCTTCTTAACTGGAGTAAGTTCCAGGGAGTAGGCGATTACAGCAGAAAACGTTTCTCTGACCACCCTTGAAATTCTCATAAAGAGCTTCGTGATGTATATCAGTGTTGTTTATAAGATATTTTCTCAGTAATGACCAAAACGCTTTTTTCGGTTTTTACTTAGTTATAGGAGTATTTTTTATATAATTTAGTTAAAGATGTGAGGAGGGAGGGGAGGCGTAGAGGCAAGGACCCACTTCCAAAGAGAACGTTGAGGTAAAGATATATAGAAGCTGATAACACAAACTTGCAGTAGTAGCCTTGAAACCGCTCCTCTATCGCCCTCGTCACATCTCAGAAATGAAAACAAGGAGTCACTTAATCCTAGCAAATCGAGACAGAACCTCTCACCCGAGACAGAACCTCTCACCCGAGACATAACCTCTCACCCGAGACAGAACCTCTCACCCGAGACAGAACCTCTCACCCGAGACAGAACCTCTCACCCGGGACAGAACCTCTCACCCGAGACAGAACCTCTCACCCGAGACAGAACCTCTCACCCGAGAC
Organism: Penaeus japonicus; assembly: GCF_977035675.1. Classification (NCBI taxonomy): domain Eukaryota; kingdom Metazoa; phylum Arthropoda; class Malacostraca; order Decapoda; family Penaeidae; genus Penaeus; species Penaeus japonicus. The sequence goes on along the minus strand of NW_028234421.1, from coordinate 2,053,217 downwards.
AGAACCTCTCACCCGAGACAGAACCTCTCACCCGGGACAGAACCTCTCACCCGAGACAGAACCTCTCACCCGAGACAGAACCTCTCACCCGAGACAGAACCTCTCACCCGAGACAGAACCTCTCACCCGAGACAGAACCTCTCACCCGAGACAGAACCTCTCACCCGAGACAGAACCTCTCACCCGAGACAGAACCTCTCACCCGAGACAGAACCTCTCACCCGGGACAGAACCTCTCACCCGAGACAGAACCTCTCACCCGAGACAGAACCTCTCACCCGAGACAGAACCTCTCACCCGAGACAGAACCTCTCACCCGAGACAGAACCTCTCACCCGAGACAGAACCTCTCACCCGGGACAGAACCTCTCACCCGAGACAGAACCTCTCAACCGAGACAGAACCTCTCAACCGAGACAGAACCTCTCACCCGAGACAGAACCTCTCATCCGAGACAGAGCCTCTCACCCGAGACAGAACCTCTCAACCGAGACAGAACCTCTCACCCGAGACAGAACCTCTCAACCGAGACAGAACCTCTCACCCGAGACAGAACCTCTCACCCGAGACAGAACCTCTCACCCGAGACAGAACCTCTCACCCGAGACAGAACCTCTCACCCGAGACAGAACCTCTCACCCGAGACATAACCTCTCACCCGAGACAGAACCTCTCACCCGAGACAGAACCTCTCACCCGAGACAGAACCTCTCACCCGAGACAGAACCTCTCACCCGGGACAGAACCTCTCACCCGAGACAGAACCTCTCACCCGAGACAGAACCTCTCACCCGAGACAGAACCTCTCACCCGAGACAGAACCTCTCACCCGAGACAGAACCTCTCACCCGAGACAGAACCTCTCACCCGAGACAGAACCTCTCACCCGAGACAGACCCTCTCACCCGAGAAACCTCTCACCCGGGACAGACCCTCTCACCCGAGACAGCCTCTCACCCGAGACAGAACCTCTCACCCGGGACAGAACCTCTCACCCGAGACAGTTCTCACCCGAGACAGAACCTCTCACCCGAGACAGAACCTCTCACCCGAGACAGAACCTCTCACCCGAGACAGAACCTCTCACCCGAGACAGAACCTTTCACCCGAGACAGAACCTCTCATCTGAGACAACCTTTTACCCGAGACAGAACCTCTCACCCGAGACAGAACCTCTCACCCGAGACAGAACCTCTCACCCGAGACAGAGCCTCTCACCCGAGACAGAACCTCTCACCCGAGACAGAGCCTCTCACCCGAGACAGAACCTCTCACCCGAGACAGAACCTCTCACCCGAGACAGAGCCTCTCACCCGAGACAGAACCTCTCACCCGAGACAGAACCTCTCACCCGAGACAGAACCTCTCACCCGAGACAGAACCTCTCACCCGAGACAGAACCTACTACCCACGACAGACCCCCCCGCGCAAGGAAGTTCTCACCCGAGACAGAACCTCTCACCCGAGACAGAACCTCTCACCCGAGACAGAACCTCTCACCCGAGACAGAACCTCTCACCCGAGAGACCTCTCACCCGAGACAGAACCTCTCCTCTCACCGAGACAGAAACCCGAGACAGAACCTCTCACCGAGCCGAGACAACCTCTCACCCGAGACAGAACCTCTCACCCGAGACAGAACCTCTCACCCGAGACAGAACCTCTCACCCGAGACAGAACCTCTCACCTCTCACCCGAGACAGAACCTCTCACCTCTCACCCGAGACAGAACCTCTCACCCGAGACAGAACCTCTCACCCGAGACAGAACCTCTCACCTAGACGTAACCTCTCACCCGAGACAGAACCTCTCACCCGAGACAGAACCTCTCACCCGAGACAGAACCTCTCACCCGAGACAGAACCTCTCACCCGAGACAGAACCTCTCACCCGAGACAGAACCTCTCACCCGAGACAGAACCTCTCACCTAGACGTAACCTCTCACCCGACACAACCCCTCCCCCCAGACAGAACCTCTCACCCGAGACAGAACCTCTCACCCGAGACAGAACCTCTCACCCGAGACAGAACCTCTCACCCGAGACAGAACCTCTCACCCGAGACAGAACCTCTCACCCGAGACAGAACCTCTCACCCGAGACAGAACCTCTCACCCGAGACAGAACCCTCTCACCCGAGACAGAACCTCTCACCCGAGACAGAACCTCTCACCCACAACACAGCCTCCCACCGGCAACACTTCTCACCCGAGACAGAACCTCTCACCCGAGACAGAACCTCTCACCCGAGACAGAACCTCTCACCCGAGACAGAACCTCTCACCCGAGACAGAACCTCTCACCCGAGACAGAACCTCTCACCCGAGACAGAACCTCTCACCCGAGACAGACAGAACCTCCCACCCGAGACCCGAGACAGAACCTCTCACCCGAGACAGAACTCTCACCCGAGACAGAACCTCTCACCGAGACAGACCTCTCACCGAGACAGAACCTCTCACCCGAGACAGACCTCTCACCCGAGACAGAACCTCTCAGAACCTCTCACCCGAGACAGAGCCTCTCACCCGAGACAGAACCTCTCACCCGAGACAGAACCTCTCACCCGAGACAGAACCTCTCACCCGAGACAGAACCTCTCACCCGAGACAGAACCTCTCACCCGAGACAGAACCTCTCACCCGAGACAGAACCTCTCACCCGAGACAGAACCTCTCACAGAACCTCGAGACAGAACCTCTCACCCGAGACAGAACCTCTCACCCGAGACAGAACCTCTCACCCGAGACAGAACCTCTCACCCGAGACAGAACCTCTCACCCGAGACAGAACCTCTCACCCGAGACAGAACCTCTCACCCGAGACAGAACCTCTCACCCGAGACAGAACCTCTCACCTCTCACCCGAGACAGAACCTCTCACCCGAGACAGAACCTCTCACCCGAGACAGAACCTCTCACCCGAGACAGAACCTCTCACCCGAAACAGAACCTCTCACCCGAAACAGAACCTCTCACCCGAGACAAAACCTCTCACCTAGCCGTAACCTGACGAAATTCCTCAATTCCTCAATTCCTCAATTCCCCGTCAGGTGAGGCTGGTGGTGAGCCTGACGACGCTGCTGGTCCTCTACACCCTCTTCAACAACACGTCCGACGCCCTCCCCGCCACAGCCTACGTCAAGATGGTCGACCTCTGGTTCTTCTTCAGCATCTTCGTCCTCTTCTTCATCATCATCTTGCACGTTGCACTGGAGTACGTACCGAGGACGAGGACGAGGACGAGGACGAGGAGTACGCCGTCGACGCCGCCGCCGCCATTCACGCCGGTCGGGATAACGAAGGTGTTTCCCTCGGCTGCCGTCGGGCAAGAAGCGTCTCCGCAGTCGTATCCCCGATGGGTGTTCCTCAGGAGTCCCGAAGGAGTTCTCAGAGTCACCAGGAAGTACATCGTGCCAATTACAATGATCGTCTTTAATCTCGTCTACTGGCTGGTGATTTTTAATTAAGCACGTCTGATGTTCGTGGAGTGACGTCGAAGGCGTGAGTGCCTATGTGGTGTTGTTGTTGATGTCTAGGCGTCACGCTTTCTTGAAGAATCTTGCTAGACATTGTGTGGGAATTGTCCGCTTACCTGTTTGTTATATGTGTTGTTTTGTCACTATTTCAATATATTTAGATTCGAATATTTCGTGATTTATATTTCACCACAGACAGTCATTACTTCTGACTTTTAGATCGGCTACTGGTACTACAACAACAACAACTACTACTACTACTACAACAACAACAACAACTACTACTACTATTACAACCACTACTACTATCACTACTACTTCTACCACTGCTGCTACTTCTACTGCTACAGCTGCTGTTCTCTATTTGCCTCCCCCCCCCCCCTTCTTAGAAATTTAGAAAAGTTATTTATACAGGATCTTGAATACTCAAAGCTACATATTCTTTCCTAATGCATCTCGTATTATGATTTTTACATATAATCACCAATGTTCATTCTACTTTTTTACATTTACTTATTTTATCATTACCACCTGATCTTATCATCTTATTTGCAACAATATCATCATAATTATCATCAGTATCATTATCCTCATTATCCTCATCATCATCATTATTATTATTAGTATTATTGTATCTATTAATATCACTATCATGAATGCTATCATTTTTATTATGCTTGTAATTATTACTCTTTCTGTTGTTATTATTATTTTCATTGTTTTCATCATTATTATTATCGTTATAATTATTGTTATCGTTATTATCATTATTATTATCATTATCATTATCATTACTGATATTATAATTATCATTATTATTATTGTCATCATTATTGTTATTATTACCATTATTATTATCCTTATTATTGTTATCATCATCATTATCATTATCATGAGAATCATTGTTCATATTATCATTGGTATTATCATTATTATATTATCACTATTACTATAGTAAAAAAAAATCATTATTATCCCTAGTATCATTGCAATCATTACTCTCATTCTCGTAATCATTATTATCATTACTATCGCCATCATCATCATCACCATTATCATCACCATCAGTATTGTTATAAACCTTACCCTCATTAGCAGTAATAGTATTAGCTAAATTACCATGATCAATTAGTGGTAGTACAGCCATTAGCCTTATCAATCAACAGTCTTAGTTTAGTACAAGAAGTAGCAGCGGAGGTCTAGTATTAGTAATAGTAATGAAAAATGCAGTAAAAAAATAGCATTGGCTAAGATTCTAAGATGCTACAACTTGCTTAGTCTTCAGTTGAAGGTGTGCCAACATGGCGTCAATGTTATGTTGTGTATCCGACATTAAGTTAAATTCAGGTCAGTAGGTCAGTTTTATGATGGTGTTGATATGGGTAGAGGCTTAAGATACTTGTGTTTAGTAATCGAAATACTAGGTAACAGTATAGAACGTTATACTGTCCTGAGAGAACGTGAACAACTGGTAACAATGGTAATAGCAGTATGTATTGGTGACAAGAGCTTTGGTGTAGATGGTCTATATCAACTTTATAATCTTGTTATATTTTGATGTGATACCATGCACTGTACAATTCTTATTATTCTAACTCCATTATTGTAACAGATGATATCAATTCCAATTATAACCATGTAACATTACAGAAGAACT
>NW_028234421.1:2030582-2040582 GCF_977035675.1 Penaeus japonicus | reverse complement strand
TCATGGTAATTTCTGCTTCTGATCAATTGAATAAAAAAATCTGAGTCAAAAAGACTGTTGTTAAATCAAATGTGATTGGTCAAGAAATAAAGTAAAATAAAAAATTACTAATGTACTACTATTTCTAATTTGGCGATTATCATATCACGTCTTGTCACAAGCTACTTATACATATTCATATGTATATGTATAATTATTTATATTGCTCTTCTTTTCCTTTTGAAAATGAAAAAGGATAAGTATAAAACATCTTTTTTTTATACCCACCAAAAGAATGCTTCCACTTTCCATTCATGTTATTACATAGAATTGAAGAATATAGGCAAAGCTCATTAAAGTAACACTAGAAAATCATGTTTCTCAACTAAAATAACTCCTCTGAACATAGCAATATTTTTACATGCCTTTACATTGTAGACACAACCATGCAAACCAATAGGATAGTATGGGTGAAAAACGCTCCGAGAGGTTCAGCACAACTCCATACAGCGGGAAAACACCCCAGAACAAAGTGTCATGAGCTTGTTATCTTCCTAACAGAAGAAGGAATATGAGAGAATACTTTCCATCATGAATGGGTTAACCCACACAGGACGGGTGGTACAGCATGTGTACCGCGCATTCAAAAGCCCAGTTGCCGGGCGGCACAGTATTGTGCCAACCATTCAATTGATTTAGGCCTAATAATTCGAACGCCCCGGCATTTGGACATTCAAGGCTAGAATTCCCCCGTCGGGAATGGGTTAAAGACAGTCCTTACTCTTATGAGACACCTTCAGACCTGTCGTATTTTCAGGGCAATTTCACAACAATTCATTGACAAAACACTTTTACTAGCTCAGACAAATCTCAGAGTCTATGATCTTTCATGATTAGTGTCCCAAGTCAACAGACATTAGGCTTAGTTCACCCTGTCTACTTCCCAAAAACCTGTCTGCTCCTCCCACCCTTTCCCTTTCCTTCCCCCCCCCCCCCCCTGCTGTCAATTACATAAGAGCTACTCGCGTACTACCATCTTTAGTTTGGTGTGTTTTTAACTCAACCATACCCACCAGACATCAAAACCTCTACAGCCATGCCCCAGCGACAGGAGGGGGAGGTGAGATAACCTGCACGAGTTCCAGCATTTATGGATAAGTGTACCATGGTCTGTGTTGCCGTGTGTTAGAATCTCACCGTGATCTCTTATTCCAGGTGTACAGTGTACGTGATGCTATTGCCATGCACCGGGAAACACACCATCCTACACAGATAGGGCTCCCAGATGCTCTTGTCAAGGCTTATATTGAACTTTCTATGTCAGCTGATAAAAAGGTAAGTCTGATTGGAAAATTGAATTGAAGTCTTTTGCTAGTTACTGTTCGTACTATAGTCTGTTTCATCTGATTGTGTCCATAGGGTATTGGTGATTTGGGGTATGCGCATATTACTAGCTAGTGATTTCCTAAAAATCTGTCTGATATCATTACTTAGTTGGGATAAATATTGAAGCCATTAATTCAGCAGTATATTTTTATATAGACATACAAAGAACCCATACACCTTCTGATATATATATATATATATATATATATATAAAAATATATGTGTATATATATATATATATATATATATATATATATATATATATATATATATATATATATATATATTACATATATTACATATATTACATATATTATATATATATATATATCCCTAGTAGACTAATTTGTACTCATGTTATGCAATGCAAGCACATGGACACAAAGCTTTTACATACACTAGCCTCATGCACACAAACAAACAACAGGCTTTAAATCATTCTTTCTCTCTTTTGCATATTGCAAATGAAAGGTATCTTAATGATTTACTCTATGTAAATAACATGCGTAATTTCCAAAATCACATGAAAGAATATTAAATTGAGGCTGGATTATAACCACAGCACAGTAACAGTTAGGTGAGAGAATTCAAACAGTTTGCTAATGTTTGCAGTACCATGATGTCAGTTTTTGAAGGTCAGATGAATGTTAATTTGATGAAAACTACCCACGCAGTAAATTATCAAAATCTCTTTATATTGTTCATTTGCATTCAATCAGACTAGAGTGTTTTCTACAAGGTTGTTTTTGTGTGCTTGCTTTGCATAATATAGGTGCAAATCAGCATGTTTAGAACTTATATGTGAATGCAAAGGTCTATTTACATATCTACACATACTAATATATTGCTGAGTGAATAGCTTGAACGTTTTTAAATAAATGACTAACAATATCAGACACATTGATTTTCAGCCAATCATGAGCCAGTAAAGTGCAATTGCTACATATGACTAAAATTTGCGATATTTAGTGGGTGGATTAGGGGGGGGGGGGAATATTAATTGAGATTGTATTATTGTTTTTCTTAATCGTTGAGGTAAAGCAAATGTCCTTTATTTTTCTGAGACATCCCCAACATATTTCCTGTATAAATGGATATCCAAAATGTAGCATAGTTTTTTTGTGGCAAATTTTTATTATTATTTTTGTTATTATTTTCATCATTATTTGTATTATTTTACATTTGTGATATTTGCTTTTTGGAGGGGTCTGCTAACACAAGTTGACCAAAAACTAATCATGTAAAATGTGATGTTCAAATTCCAGAGTCAGTTTACTATAATTTTTTCAATCAAGGGAAAAATATATTTGTCCATGAACCCAAGAGGTTCAGTAGTCAGGTGACTTTAGATCTAAATATTTTTTATTGTTCTGTACTCAAGATATTAATGAAAAAAAATGTTGTGACAGGCAAATAGTTATAATAATACTATTATCCCGTTGTGGACGGTTATTACACACACAACAGCTCCAATTAGGTATTATTATAACCATGATGGCTCTAATTTTAGAGCTACAGTTTTCCAAAGTCAGGCTAAACCTTTGTTTTGTGAAGGATATAAGGGGAAATATTCATTAGGCAAGTCAACACTGCCAGGAGGGTGGAAAAAACATTTTCCCTGTCCCTCTAATTTTTAGCATGTGCCAGCTGTGTCAGAAATTGCCAGTACTGACTGCCAGCTAGCTTGCTCAGCCTTCCATCCGCAATGGGTTGATGAAAGTACTCTCCAAATGAGTATGACTAATGACTGAGCTAAACCTCCACAGAATCGTTACCTCGACAACTTCTTCAACGTGGTCCGTCTCCCTTACGACTTCGATTCGGAGCAGAGTCGATCCCTGGTCGTGATATCTAAGAACGAGGAGATGATCAATTACGCCAGAGATGTCGGTGTGTCACTGGCCATCGGCCCAGAGATTGTGAAGCTTGTACAGGTCAGTTGATTTTGTGAATTTTTCTCCTCTGTGTACTGAATGCACCCTTTGAGATAGATATGTGAGATGGTGGATGTATTTATGTTTGTATTTATTGGAGATCTTTATTCTTCCTTTCTGTCTTACTTGGAAATTGTAGTATTTCCTATTTTCTTTTTATCTTTAATCTATTCAAAGACAATTGTTGGATTTTTTATCAGTTCTTCTCTATGGTTGCTTTATTTAGTATTAGTTCAGTACTTGCTTATCTGATTTCATATGGAAAATGCTATACCCTTTCCACAAACTATTTATAATTTTCTTTTCTTTTTTCCCTTTTTTTTTAGACGGGAGAGATAAGCCTCCTAGATTACGAGAACATAATAGCCGACACAGAGCTTCTCCCGGACTTGGTGCCTTTGAGAGGACTCATGAAGAAAAGATTCCCCAGTCTTAAATCAGGTGAGTAAGTGTGGCGTATTGTCACTTTTTGTCCTTCATTCGATAAGATATGGCAATCAATCATATGATATTGTTGATACCAGAGGCTTAGAATATGAAGGTGTTAAATTTTGATAGGTTAGTGTTGGTTAAGATCTCTGAGGTTGAGAAATAATAGAAACCACAAAATATCAGGTGGTCTTAAAATTCAGGGAATTCCCACTTAAAGGGCAAGTAACTCATTGTGATATAAGGCAATATACACAGTGTAATATGTTCATTCTTTGTTCTGTTGCTTGGACTGCCACCTCAAAAGTACATTGTAATGTTAATGTTGTTCATTGATTGACAAAAATAAGTAGATGAAATAACACTTGAATGAAGGCAAGTGTGAAAAGAACTTCTGAAATAAAAGAGGAAATGTTAGCCCTTGCAGCAAAATAGTTCCTCAATGCTAATTATTTTCGGGTGTCATCATAAGGAATGACAAAGGGTGAGAGTTCAATAGGGATTTGTTCAATTGTGGATATTCACTTTGATTTGAGTTTAGATTGAGGATCTCTCAAAGTTAACCCATTAACCCCTTCACTACAGGCAGTAGAAAACGCCCCTCACGCCGTATCCGAGCTGCCGGCGCGCGCCAAATTTTAAACGTCGCTACTGAATATGACAAGTTTTAAGCCAAAACCTCTACAAGTTTAAAGCCAAAACCTCAACATAATCATCATGTGTTATATATCAAAATATGCATAGTTAGCCTCTTCCCCCATATGCATGTGACAAGTTATTTACATGGGTTGGGAGGGAGATGGAAAGAGTGACCTTGTTGAGAGGCCTCACTCAGATGACAAAAGAAAACAGTTGGAGTAGTATGGTAAACTAATCATAATAAGTTTTATATTTTTACATAAAGTTCCATAAATGAATAATAAAATGATTGCTAGCAGGGCCCATCAATGTCTCCCCTGGTATAAGCAAATCCCACTCTTATGTAATAATAATGAAAGTCAAGTAATATATCGTTTCATATCCGACCTCTATTCTGAAAGATCTCATACAGTATCTGGAAGAAAGAAAACTCAATTCCACCAGAACTCAGCCATGACGCAGGAGGAACGTCCTTGGGTTTGACGCGAGGACGTAGTATACACGTCCTCATGTTGAAGGGGTATTTTGATATATAAAATATATAAAATAATATATATATATAAAATAGGTGGGGCTATTTTGGCTCTAAATGGTGCAAACAGCAGGATATTTCAAATGCATAAACCTAACGCCTCGGGATTCTCACCCGCACTGGCCACGGCCAAGTGCTATATGCTCGATCAACCGGCGTGCCGATCAGGATGATAAAAGCGACGAAATATCTCGTCCCCAGTGGCTGACCCTGCCTCCACTTGACGTGATATCTTGTCACCCGTCGTTAACGGGTTAACCCATTATGGATGGGACAAACGCGATGCACAATTTTTTGCCTGAAGGGGGGCATCATGACATACATGACAATAATCATCACAGCAGTATTGATGTGGATTGTCGTGTTTCTTTATTGTACTATGAGTAATAACTCTAATTAGTGAGTGATGAAGACCATTGCAATTATAATTACTATAATTGCTGTAATATTCAGAAAGATAGGTTTCGTCTAGAATACCAAACAGAGATGGCAACAGCAAGAAAGAATGTCACCCATTCACAGTCTCTAGCAAGTACCATCTTCAGACAGAGATCACACACAGCAAGATGCCGACATCCTGCTCTAAATTACCAGCGATGTAGGGTATGCAGGCAGAGTGAGAAGAGGAAGGTGACCTAGACCATGTCCAGTGTCTACAATGTGCCCCTGTGCCAGTCTGGCTCCCTTTTCTGTAGCACTTACTTCCTCTTCCCCATCTCTTCATGTAGTCTCGACTGTGGATGGTTATTTATTTTGTATTTGATTATGAAAGTATGCGATTACAAAAAAGTAAAGTTGCTCTTTATCCTCGCATATAATGAGATGATATGGACCCTATACTATAATTTTAGACTACTGCAACAATGATAAAACCTGTCGTATAGCACATACAAGTATCACAATACAGTAAAACACAAAAAAAGACAAATACGAATATGGCTCAAATATTACAATGAGGGAATGGAAGAGAGTGCAAAAGGTCATGGTATGTTGCTTGAAGTTTCCTCCCTCAGAAATAAAACCCATCTAAGGTGCCACACAGGTGGCACCAGTGCCCACCCTGAGGAGAGGCAAGCAAATACATTCCCGTCTGCAATGGGTTAATAGTCTGAAGAAGACAAAATCATGCAAAGATAGTTGTAAGAATTGTAGAAAAAGAAAATTATATTGTTGCATAAGCAAAAGATTAAACTACTTTTTTATTACAGGAAGAAAATCAGGATGAATCTTTTAAAGTCTTAATATGAAAGTCACAGAGAGAGGGAAGCAGTGGTTAATTGTACTGGAATGATTCAATTGAACACTAATTTATAAGCAGTATTGAACAGAATTATGTATGAAACACACAAGTCAAAAATAATGTGTTAGTGCAGAGAAGAGTTGTTAATTGAATTTCAAGACGAAAGACCACCGTAGTATCTTACATATTAACCCACTCATGACGGGGGCATTCTAGCCTTGAATGTCACAATGCCGGGGCTTTCGAACGCTTAGGCCTAAATCAATTAAATGGCTGGCACAACACTGTGCCGCCCAGCCACTGGGCTTTTGAATGAGCGGTACAGTACTGTACCCCCCGTCCAGAAAGGGTTAATCAATTAACTTCCACTATTAATATGTACACCCATTATTAATTGATAAAATTTTCATTACAGGCACAGCTGGCACTGACTTGGTTCCTATTATCGATCGGTTCATGAAAGGCGTCGACTACAGAACTGTCAAAAATAAACACCATCAAGATTTTGGATATATTGAAGTACCTTTTGGCAGAGTAAGTATGTTTGTGGTTCTAGTGTAAGGAATATACTTTCGCTCTTTTCTACTAAGTGATATATCGGTATTACTGATATACTTTTAGAGAATAGGTGTAGTGTGTGTATAATATTATGTGTGTAAGTGTATCCTAAGACATCCAGCATTTATTTTTTTATATTCATATTTTATGTTCCCATCTTGCAATTTGTTTAGTTATAAAATCCAGTATATTAGACTATATTCTATATTCTGTAGATTTTATCTGCTTTGTATTGCATGTTTATCTTCAAGGTTATTGGGAAATAAGTTGTCACACACCAAGGGATTGGATTAAACCCATTGATAGCGGATGGCATGATTTGCTGTCGAGGTAGCATCGGTCATAAACGTGGATGGCATCGTGCCAAACAACATAAACCCACCACATGACTGTATACATATTTTATTAAAACTGCGGCCAATGGGTTAAAAGGGTTGGAGGCACACACTACTTTGGTTTTCTTTTCCTGTACCAGTCTAGTGCGTTTGTATTGATAAAATGTCAATTTTTACTGTTTTCATCTATATCTCTATTTTCATATAATAGTGGTTTGTGATAGTTGCGGGGGTATTGGATAATTTTATGATTATAGTGCTTAAGAAAATATATTAGATGTTTTTTTCTTTTTTTTAGGTTTGCAACGTATATTTTTCTAGACAATCGTCTTGTATATATATCCATTGTCAGCATCAAATTGTTATGCCATGTAAATGGATTTTCTTCTTCTTCTTCTTCAATTCTATAGGTTATGAAGTATGCACATCAACTTGTTTCAGTGTCCTTTTAGTATAACCCCTTTTTTTCTTCTTTTTCTTATACTTATACTTCTTTTTCTTTCAGCTAAACATGACAGACGAGCAGCTTGAGGAGAATTTGGCCACCTTGATTCACAACGTGGAGAAACAGCGACCTCAGAGGAAGTCGGATAATCTTGTTAGCATGGTAAGGCCTAGATTGTTTCTCAAGAGTTTTACTTCTTTTGTACTTTTCAAGTCTTTGTGTGTGTGTGTGTGTTTGTGTGTGTGTTTGTTTTGAATGTTTTTGTTATTGATATACTTCTATAATTTTTTTTATGGTATGATTATACACTAGATGAGCTTGTCATGCAATCAGCTTCTAGAAGTTTCTGGAGCTCCTTTGTAATCATGCCTCTTATCAGTTCCATAGGTTTATCTGTCAACTCCCTAAACTCCATTAGATTTTCAAAATTATTGTCCTAGTAATAGCTGTACAAGAAATCCATAGTACATTCATCACGAAGAACAAAGGTATTTTGATTGATTGATTTTCCGTCTCCTTTATTCCAGGTTGCTCTTCGAAGTCCACCCAGCGTTGAACAGTTCAAGATCGATCACTCGCTGTATCTACAGCTGGCAGAGAACACAAAGGTTGCGGCTACAGCTTGATTGTAAAATAAAGAGATATTTCTTGCCACACCTAAATAATCTCAGATTCAAAACGTTAGATAGAAAAAGTTGTGTTACCTTAAATGTTTTATGACTGAATAAAGCAATGTATAGTGTAAATAAAAGGACAAAGTTCTTTTCTTTTCCTTTTTTTTTTTAATATAAAACTCCAAAATATTCTACTATTTTCACTTAACTTTTATCAAAGTAATTGACAATGTACTCACCCAAGCAACTCAAAAGAAAATTTTAGGATTACATGTGGATAGATGTATGACTTTTGGCCTTGACAAAATTTACAGGAAAGTAATAGGTACATTAGCCTAAACCACATGAAAAAAGTCCCAACTGAAACAAAAATTACTATTGTACAAACATGAATACTGTGAATATTTGATCTGATGTTCAGCCATGTGTAATACAACAGTATTGTAACGTGGGTTCAACCAAAAACAAAATACTGCTAAAGACAACATTAGAGACACCTATTATAAAAGATGTATCATCAAGGAAGCTAGTTAATATTTTTCACATCAAGTTTATATAGGTTGGTAAGAGAGGACTTGACAATTAGAAGTATTTAGCTAAGCGAGTGCTCCAGTGTACCATAATACGATTATAGAATACACATTAAACAGAATGGAAGAGAAGAGAAAAAAGAACTAAGATGCTTAAAAGACAACTGCACCATCTGAGTATTCTTTTTCTTTTTTAAATAATTTAATTAAAAAGAAATAATAACATCTTTTCATGGAAGTAATGGTACAGCTGGAACTGCCCATTCCTCTAGTCCTTTGCAATCCTTTACAAATCCGTCAAACGGCTCATATTTCTGCTGTCTGGGAGGTACTTTCTCAAAATCTGGATGACAAGTCCTGACAGATTGAGGTTGTACAGTATCTTCTCCCTTGTGTGAATGGGTTAACTTTCATTTGATTTCCTCTTTCTTGGGGAATTTTTTAGTCTGATGGACTCGAAATTCATTTAAATCATGCTCATTTGCTCGGCATTCTGGTCATCCACAATACATTAAATGAGGTGATTTTTACTTCCGATGATATAGTTTTTAATAGTAATGGGATATTGAAGAAATGGTTGTTTGTATGATTGCGTGATCTCGTCGTTGTGCAATATATGGGATACCTTGGCAAGCACCCAAAGGTTCTTAATTGAATCCCCATGATATGCAGGCAGCATCCTCGATAGTGGTTAGGAGATTATAGATGTGTTTAATGAGGTGTAAATCATGAATATAATATTCACGAAGGCAAAATCTCACATAGGATGCAAACAATTTAGGATTTATTGTAACTTTATTTCTCTAATGCATGCAGCTTGGACCTTCATACACTTTTTTTTTTTTTTTTTTTTTTTTTTTTTTGTAACACGATTAACCTGATATCTTTTAACCAAGGAACAGAGCCGAGATCCAGAAGGACATCTTAATCCCGTTATTGGATATAAATATCTCAAGATTAGTAGAGTTTTAACCTGTTATTTTTCTATCTCTGTCTTTGCTCCTCTCCATGTTTTTTGTTGTTTTTTTCTCTCTCGTATCATATGTCTGTCACATACGTTTATCGAACTTAACACGTTCCAGCCTATTGTTCTTTTGGAAACATTTGTCTTTTTTTATATCATTGTCACTGATCCTACACTTTCGTAGTGTCATAGGTTGAAAAGGTGGTTGGTTGGTTGATTTTTGCCCACCCCCCCTTTTATGGAAATCCATTATTATATACACAATCGGCACCATTTCGACTTGACCCATGCATTTCCATGGATATTTCAAAACTTGAAACAAGCTAAAATTTGCACAGAAACCACCTCTAGTGTCCCTTTTCCCAAAACCTTGTCAACTCTGAGAAGACGAGAGAAAAAAAGGTTATTAGATTTC
>NW_028234421.1:2020582-2025582 GCF_977035675.1 Penaeus japonicus | reverse complement strand
TGTTTATGCCCTACTAGGCAAATAATGTCAATTTGTATCTATTTTCTTCTATTGCTATTCAGCTGTCCAAGTCATATTTGTCACTTGCTTTCCAATTTTATGTATCAGCAATACTTCTTTCCATGCCTTAACTGGTACTGATATCTATAACTTTTATTTTCTTTTAAATATTTATCAATATATGCAGCATAATCCCCAATCACAGTAGAGTATGGAAAATGTATAGCAATAAAAGGCACATGTAATATTTTGTTTATTCTGCTTACTAACCCCAACCCCCCTCCCTTTCTTTAAAAAATAGAAGTAGAGCAATTCACATTCTACAATAATGTACGTTTCGACTTTGTTAAAAAAGTAATGCTTACAACCAAAAATTATAATCACAACCTTTAGAAACTGCATCAAAAACAGCAAGACAATGCTCATTCACACTTAAACAATGCATACATCTTAATTCACAAACTATATCAAATATTCCCCAATCCATTATCCAAAAAAAAAAAAAAAGGCAAACACACAGCAGGATATAGAAAACTTGAATTCAATATAAAATATATATTTAACCAAAAAAATCAACATTTGATACATCATATTCCTTAAGCACTTGAGTAGATAAACAATGTGCTCATCAACATATTCCTTTGCCTAAGGATGATCAAAGAATGTGCCCTTCTTTGAGACAGGGTGCTAACAATCTGATGCGTGATGTCTAGGTGCTGATTTTATGAGTTAAGTGAGGAAGGTTTGCGGCATGTTACTATGTGTCCGTGTTACAAATAACAAAAAATGATAATCTGCTCAACATTCTCTAAAACAATATTCTTATGAATGGTCTCACTGTTGAAAAGATGTAATGATGGTGTAGCGAATTTAAGATACCTTCAAGACCTTTAAATGAAAGAGAGATTACAGAGAAGCGAGGAGGAAAATCGTAGCGGTTTGAGTTAGTGTGAGTGAGTGTAAATAAGAGTGTCAAGTGCAAGTCCATATAGTTTCCCCATGGATGTCTGCATTGATTTCATACAATGAAAAAGGTTGAAAATTTCCCTCTAAACTTATTATTCATTTCTTTCATCCTCAATTCATTCTTACCTCCCACCACCCTCGAAATACTGAATGTGTGACATATTCGCTCTATCACAAGCTTCATGTAGCTAAGGCAGTCAAAATTACTTACCAGTGTATCTTCTAAGCATCTTCAGGCTATACCACTTTCGATGTACTTTACATATTGAAAATTGATAAAAATACGTCTATTTCCTGAACATTTTATATAGAAACCCCCAAAAGACTAAAATTCATGTTTATGCTTGTATTTATGAGTAAATGACATGTCATTATGCATGTTCTTTTCATGGTTAAGATATCTTGTTTATGCATGTGTAAGAGATTTTCAGAATATTCACCCAACACTGTTATAGACTTCTACTTCTCTATACTAGCAATTCGTAAATCAACCAATCTTTAAAAGATAATAAAATTTGGAGAAAGTTTCAATAAGTTTCACAAAGTGATAAAAAACCTGAATTGCATTACAGTTTCAATTCAAAATCACCAAGTTACAGACCTATATATGACTTCATCTTTTCCATAACAATCACAAAGTCGTAACAAGAACTCTGTCTACTAACTGATTTTGCTATTAAGAAGTGTTCAGATGAAATAGGAAAATCAAGAATAATGTCTTACTAAACAGAATAAGACTAAACAACAGAAATTTTGCCATTTTTTGTATTCCTGTATTGAACTGTTAAGCTATGAAAGGACTACAGAACATGCATTAAAAGGACTATCATGATTCTGAAATAACGTCCAATGACTGAAAGTTCATGAAATGAATTCATCAATACCAATATTACTTTTACTTATCATTAAAACCATCTTGTGATTTGAAAATTGAAAACTGCAAGAACTGTTTAATTGATTTAACTTGAAATTGCTTGGAAAAAAATCTTTTAAACAGAGGTAAGTAAATATCAATTAAAATCCATAATATAAAAAAAAATCTGTTAGTTAATTTTTTCACTGAAAAAATATTTACTCTTCTAGAATGATATAGAAAATCCAATCCCATGAAATGTTACTGATACAAAATTCACCATATCAATAATGCTTTCACATTAAGATTGAACTCTTAACATCTGCAAACAAAAAGGCATCACTATTCAACATACTGCATGAGTACCTTTTATATTATATTATATTATGACATCAGAGCTTCACAGAACTTTACTCTATTTAAACTAAAAAAAAATATATATATCCAACCCAAAGAACCCAGAAGAAGCAGGATGTAGATTTATAATGAAAAAGGACAACAACATATATATTTCTCTTCCTTCTATACAAAGTGAATCTCACTAAAACTATACCCATTCCCAGAAGGATCTTCCTTTTTCCTACCAGTGGCAAAATTTCAACATCCGAGATCCATTCGGCTGGGAACACGACAGCACCTCCAACATGACCTGTACTCAAGTGTTACCAGCTTTCATCCTCATTCCACTCAAGCAATGCCCCGTAGCACCAAACCTCTTCACACCCAGCATGCCACAATGCCTGTGTGTGTAGATGGTGACCACCACACATGACGAAACCTGATAAAACTGTAAAATGTTGGCATCTATGAATTTGGTTGTTCTCCCTCTTGTCAAGGAAAAGAAAATCAGTTCTTGACTTTCAGTATATGACAAATAATATCAGATTTCTGATCATTTCAAAAAGTGTTCCCACAAATTGCACATTTTTTTTTTTTTTCAAATCATACTAGGAAAAATAATAAATAAATAAATAGTAAAAACATGAACAAAGCAAGGGAAAGAGGCTTGTTCTATGAACTGGTACACAGACTGTCTATATGAGACAGTGTGCATTTTCCTTTATCACAATATATGAAAGACTAAAATGTCAACATATCAAAGAATGATGTCTCATGTGATTCAATTAATGATGTACCACAAGAAATAGGGAGAATGTGTGAATAAATGATGATGAAACACACACCTGATAGCATCACTATATAGATGTACATATTTTCACCTTTTCATCAGTAATTGTATACTGGATTTTCCACTGTGGACATTTAAGAACTGCAAGCAAAAAAATAATCACAATAATAATAAACATAATAAAGAGTAACTGAAGTCTTTAGATTATCTCATTGTTTATATCACTGAGCTTTTTTCTTCCCTTTTTTTTTTTTTCTGTTTGTGATGCTACCCAGCATGACCCAGTAAAACCCCTGACCAAATGTAAATGACCTTTTGGCCCACTGTTTCACCCATGACCAGCAATTGCGAAAGCAGCTACACTTAAATATTCTTGGATCCTGTTTCCTATTAAGATCAAAATTGGAACAAATTTCAAGCCATAAAAAGTTCAACCACTTTTACCGAATCACTCCCTGAAGACGTTCCCTGCGCACAAAACAAAAGGTAAGCCCTGAGTATTTTTTTTCCCCCCTATTCTTTTTTTTCACATTAATGATCTTGAAAAGAACGCGCATTCTTTCGCAAAAGTTACAAAGATTCAAAGGAGCATCCCTTACGAGCAAGCTACACATCAAAAATTGTGAGACGTTCGCTTCCGGAGACCACGTTACTCCCTGACAAGGATATTAGAGAGAGGTCAGGGGTGAGCACCAGGCACAAGAGGCCGGCACAATATAGACATGAGGCCAGAGGTAAGTGAGATTAGGGAGGGAGGGAGGGGGTAGAGATGGAGTGTGGGGGTGGAGGTGGAGTGAGGCAGAATCACTACCTGTGTGGAGAGGAGTGCCGAGCCTGCGTGGAGTCTCTCACCCTCCTGCCGCCGCCACACCACCACAGCCTGGCACTGTCAGCTCCACACATACACACCAGCTTAATCATCATTCAAGACATTGGGGTCACCCATTATCTAGTTATGGAAACGGGAGAGAAAAGAACGTCATAATTACTTGGGGTGCTGTGCATCACTCGAAGGATTCCTGTGAGACATTATTACCATTATAAGTCAATATATAGCATATCACTGAAGGAAAATGAATGCTACAAGCTAATGAATGTCCTGATCCCACCCCGACCCCAGGCCCCGCCCAACCTTCCTGATATGCATTTATGTGGGTGAAATGATCACCTGCAGCATTGGACCTTCCCTAACCGTGTTTTACCACCTTTTGACTCTAGTCAGTTGTCATAAGCTTGCTTCCCTTGAGCAGGGATTCTTACTCTACTTACTGTGACAGCTTCAACGATATTGCAGGAGGAGATGGAGTCAATGTACGTCGGTCACATGTTGTCATAAGCATGCCGCAACAAACTGACTTTGTCATCTGGCGGTGCTTCCAGTGTCATGAGGCGTGACTTAATAGAATGCATGATGAAGGTTTGGTTGCCTGCGCCCTGAAGGTCACATGTTCAAGACTTTCAGGGCGCTGGGATGTCAGTTTGGTGCGGTGAAACTGGTTGATAAAGGCTGATATGGAAAGTCTTGGCCGCTAATGGATACACATTTATTGCCAATTTTTTACAAGGTTTGTAGAGCTATGATATTTAATGAGGAAAGATGCATGATAAAATGTTTTTGGCTATCCCCTGGTTCAGAGAAACTTTAAAGAAAAAAAATCCTAATAAATCTTCTAAAAGATTTAACAAATGGCAGTCTATGACTTACTTTTATAAGGAACTTATAAGTTTATTACCAGGGAAAATTAATCTACATGCACACAATACACTTTAATTGCAATTTCTTCAAACTTAGCCACTTAATGAGGGTGCTATTAAGTATGGGATATCTATGAGGCCCGTGCGGCTTCCCGCCCTCTTTTACTCTAGCTTCATAACACCTGTTACTGCCCACCCTAGTACAATGTTCTCACAAAAAGGGACCTAAAACATGTTATCAATCAATGATACCAAAGAGGTCTCTCTCTGGGAAACCTGTACTACCACCTCTCCCAGTGTAGCCTAGTCCAGGTAGAAACCCTGGCAGCAGCATAATCAAACTCAACATGAGTCACA
>NW_028234421.1:2005582-2013082 GCF_977035675.1 Penaeus japonicus | reverse complement strand
CGGCCCCGGCGTGAATGGGTTAAAACAAATTTATCACAATGCAAAACAGCATGTGCTCATACACATTATAAGCACTATTAAATGATAACCAACAAGCAGAAACCATACCATCTTCCCAGAAAAAAAAAGAATAAAAATTTAAAAAAAAGGACTCCAGCACTACGCAACATAAATCTAGGCCTATACGGAAAGTGGGCATTATTAGGAAGGAAGGAAAGCAGAAAAACGGACTCACAGATGACTGTGATGCACCGTTCAGCCAGAGACTGATCTTTGGCCTTCTGAGAGATCTGAACGTAGGCTCCACTTTCTTCCTTGATCTGCTTGATGTAAGTGCCACCCTTCCCAATGATCATCCCAGCTGTGCTGTTTGGGACCAAAATCTTCACCTGTGGGGAGCGAGCACTTCTTGAAATCTGATGAAGGTAGATGGAATGGACTTAATGGTAATATTCAAGATGAAAGAAAATAAAAAGATTATTTCACATACATATAAAATATATAATAAAAAATTCATGTGCAAAATGTAGCCCAAACTTTAAAACAACAAAAAAAACAACAACAGAATACATTAACAATACGAGTGAGGAATATATGAACTAAAACAAGAGGGCAAAACAAATTTTAATAAGTAGTAATCTTGTCAAGTGTTGACATTACATTTACATTTAAATGAGGCTTAATTCTTAGTCATCACCTTCACAAGTTCCCTAGCAATTTTGAAGTTACCAAATTATTCACATTTCATATACAATATTAAAATAGATGACACAGTAAGGTGACAAAATCAACACATTCTTTACAATTCAAATTCTATGAAAATTGAATATACTATAACAAAACATACAGAATTGGGCAATGGGCTACATTCTGACAATAAATGCATGGTCTTAAAACAAAACAAGTAAACTAAAGGGAAAAATGCTGGAGATGTCTTCTTAACAAAACTTTTCATGCATTAATCTATTCAATTCTTTAAGGATTGTCAGTGTACTTGAATTAAACCGATCAAAAAAGCTCGAGACACACCAACAATCATTACGAGATAAAACTACTGTCATATTCAAAATATAAACGACAATTAATCATCGAAAAATTATCTACCTCCGTAATAAGAGGATAATAGAAAAAAACAAAAAACAATCAAATTCAAGATCAAATGAGGAGGGGCACCTGACCACTATCGAACTCTGCAGCTTTTGTGCAAGATTACAGACTTGTAAGCCTGGAGAATCTTATGTGCCGCACTAATGGACAAATCACCGGCAGTGGAACAAACAAAGCTTATAGTTCATTTACCTGTTTCTCTCTCTCTGCCGTCTGTTTGTTATCGAAGTCAATGGCTGGCTTGGCATTCGGATCCGGCTTCTCCTTGATTTTCTCCATGATAAACGACAAGACCGTCAATATGGCATCCACGTTGCCTGTGATCAGACAAACTCGTTCTGTTGTACCTGTGGAAGGACGGAAAACCTTAAGTCATGCCTTGAAACCCAAACTCAGTCTAAAAGAATAGAAATAATAAAAAGCAAAAAATAAAAAAAAAATAAAAAAATAAAAAAATAAATAAAAAGCAAAAACTATAGGTATGGTATATGATAAAATAAAACTGATATTAAACTCGACGACGACGGGGCAGTTCTGGCTCCAATTGGTCTAAACGCTGGGGTATTTCAAGAGTGTATGCCTAACACCTCAGGCTATTCGCCTGCTCTGGCTACAGCCATACCATAATATCTTGTCACCAGCACGAAGTACTGCCCCCACTTGTCATGATATCTTGTCACACGGCATTAACAGGTTGATATCACCATACCATAGTCAAATTCTGAATATTAACCCATTGCCAGCAGATGGCATGATTTGCGGATGGCACCGTGCCAAATGATGTAAACCCACCATCCAACTATACACATTTCATTAAAACCACGACCAATGGGTTAACATATCTGACATGAGTAGCTATTAGAATAGATGCTTAAGAAGACTAGTTCTTAGAAAACAAAAAAATAAAAAATAAATAAATAAATAAATAAAAATAAAAAAAAGGTCAGACACAATATTCCGTTTCATTAAATGCAAGACGCCATACAAAAAATGAATTAAACAACTTCAAATGACTTGATTTTATCAAATTTTACTAGAGACCTTCCAATGAAAGGTTTATGTTAAGTCATTTATGACATGTTTACTGCAAATCATTATTGATCATGTTGACTTGCTCAACTGTGGGGCAAAATAGGAAAATCAGACGTGATTAAACTTTGAAAGAAGTCACATGTATTGTACTACAAGCCGTTGCTTTTAGTAGAGAAATTTGTTGCAAAAAAACATCACATAGTACGAGGGTTTTTTTTCCACTAATAAAATTTACTCACAACTTAATACAAGTGTCATCTTCAGTGTCATCAAAACATGATTCAGCAGAACTCAAGGTACAGTGGTACAAAACAAGATTTTATTATGTATGTAATGTTTCAGTCACTGATCAGTCTGACTCAATGGAAAAAAACATTCTTAACCCATTGTGGACAGGGGACCAATTGAGCTAAATGGCAGTCAGGACGGACGTTTTCTGACAACACGGGCACCGGTTAAAATTTAGGGTGATAGGGAAAATGTTTTCTCCGGCCTACAGGTAGCGCGGACTTTCCTACTATTAATTTTTCTTTAAATCCATCACAAAACATGGGTTTAGGCTGACTTTGGAAAGCTGCAGTTCTGAAACTAGGGCCAATAAAGTCAGAATACTTCATAACTGTGAGTGTGCTTCAACTGTGAGCAGATCCCAATGTCACATCATATGCGCAATGACACCTATCTTTTAGGCCTAAACTGAGGCATCATGTTTGTCATGATACACATCCGCCATGGGTTAATAAGAAATAATTTTCATTTAGAGGTCTCCTCAGGACCATTTGAGGTTTTGTGACAATGACAGGATATATTTACAAGCCTTAGGATATCTAATTCTTTCATAACTAATTGCTACAAGCTATACTTTCGTCAAGAAGTGCTGAAAAACAACTAAGTATTTCTTCTTCTCATGTTGTAAACAGTCACCTAACATCACTGCATCAAAGGACTACTCCCCACCCATCTTGGCATGTCAAATGCTGGACAATCTTCTACCTTCAGCTGGACCTCCAGTTTTAGGGCAATGAAAGTCTAGGGAGAGCCACATTTTTTGTTTTTACAATTGGAGAGATCTGCAAGTTGACAAGTCTGGGGAGTGTCCCTTTTTCTTATCCATGTATCCTGAGGTCCCCTTATATTACCATACTGACAAGGTTAAACATAAATAGAACTTAAATTTCTCTATTTTGTACATGAATGAGACTTGTTCAAATTGACAGAATCAAGTCAAGACATATGAATCAAAATAAATCTTAAAAAAAAAATAAAGTTCTAAAAGTTTGAATGAGTGAATCTACTATTTTTCCTTCAGTGTTCTTCTACCACTGTTGGCTATTACATCGGCACCAGGCAACATCTCTGAATGCCCAGTCAAGATATGCCAGGCTTAATTCACCCTGTCCATTTCCCCAAAAAAAATCTCCATCACCCCAACTCTTTCAGGCCAGCTGCAAGAGAGACTTACCACACAAGCACCTTTTATTTGGCCATTATTAGTTTAACCATAACCACAAAATATTTAAAATAATTTAAGTGCCCTTGCATTGGACGACCACACGTCTAGAAACATGCCCAGACCCATAGGAAGGGGATGAGTTGTTATAGTACTGACATAAAGGGATTAAACTCCATAATTGAGGGTCTTATAATGACATTCAGCTGATACAAGTGTACATGCAAATCACAGCTTATAAAAAAGGACGAAGCAGGCATTCTCCGTGAATGATGACGGTTTCTGAACACTTGCTAAATTAGGAGTAATTAGTCTTTGCCATTGCAAATAACTTTCAGGAGTAAAATTAATGTAGATTTCAAAGATAATCTTTCAAAAAAGGGATGGTAGGAGATAATGAATAGAAAATTGGATAATCCATTTTAGTTCGACAAACTATCATTACTGTTCAACATATAAGTCCCATAAGAAACAAATCAATACCAATTTTCTACTCCCAACATACATACAAAAATGGACCCTGCTGAACAATATTCTATCACAGAAGAATTACAGTATGAGCAGACTATACTAGCATTTGTAAAAACAATTTGAATGTAAAATCACAATGAGAGCAAATTAACATGTTGCCACCGAGAACATGCACTGTCCACTATGACCTTTTTTTGTATGCATAAATGCCGCCAAAAATGTTGAATTACCAAGAAGTCAATTAGTTTTACTTTTATCATTATCTTTAAACAGTATGATTATCATAATGTTAAACACAATAACAGTGATGAAAACAAAAGCTTCTCCAAAAATCCAACAAATGGGGTACACTGACCAAGCAGTTGTGGAACCATTACAGCATGAGCACACCATGCTAGCATTTGTAAAAATAATTTGTCAGAAATGATATCTCGCCTCAAATAAAAGGCACCATTCCTAAATAATGAAGATCTAAGCAATTATACAGTAATAACCAGACTTTCTACACCCTATAGAAGAGAACAAAGTAAAACAGGCTATTCATCCTCATATATCCAGCAACATCCCTTACATGATCAGCTTTGTTAGTAGCCAATCAAAGGCAAAGAACACTAAGCATGAAATGGCCACACTGACCAAAAGTAACCAACATCATTGAAAGCTATAGGACATCACAACCACAAACTTTGAATGTAGTGTGACTCTTACTAGCCTACCCACAACTGTTCCTCAGGAACTGGTCGAAGCCAAGAGGTTAAGTAAGGGTTAAATGAGATGTAAAATCTAATCTGATGCTTTTCATTCCTGATAAATGTATGGAACAACAATTTTCAACTCAAACCATAATGTTACTATTAGTTTTTTAACCCTGGAAGAACCTAAATTCAATCTAAAGAAAAAACAATCCCCTTTCAAACAGCAATGAAGGCAAACTTTCCACACAACAAAATCAAAACGTAGAACACTTACCTGGGTAAAAATCATTTGCCTTTGACATTTTGACTCGGGCATTTGTATCTTTCTGGAGTTGAGCAATAGTTTCACCTCCCTTGCCAATTATGGCACCAGCTGCCACGCTTGGAACAAGGATCTTAAGGTGATATGTTCCGTCACTCTGCATGTCTGCTTGGGGTAGAAATATTATAATTAATATATCTTTTTAACTGTCCTCTCTTATTTATATATATGTGTGCATTATTCTACTACTTGTATCAACCCCTTAACGACAGGTGACAAGATATCACGTCACGAAGTGGCGGCGTCTGCCGCAGGGGACGAGATATTTAGTCGTGGCTATCCTCCTGGCCGGCATGCCGGGTGATTGGGCGTACAGCGTTTGAAATGTCCCTGCATTTCGACCATTTGGAGCCAAAACAACCCCGTCGTTAACAGGTTAATTATGTAGTATTTATGTTTTGCATATCATTCAATTCTATGATAATCTAATTTTCCAGTTCCCGTTTCTTAAATACCAGACTACAGATTATGTCAGTCTCTGAAATGAGTGAACAAGAGCAAAAAGTCATGTGCAAGTGTTCAATCAATCTTTTAACCCATTCATGGCAGATGACTTCCTATCATGCCATGAGGCTTTGCCGTATATGAACATTGTACATTAGTATATATACATTTTTCTAGACTTTGTGAAATAAAAATTATAAAAATAACAATACTTATTAAAAATAAATATACAAAAAGACAATCTTGGAATAAGGTTCGTGAAAATTACGGCCTCGTGTCTTGAGATATTTTTCAACAGGAAGCTCCACACACTTGCTATACTGCCAACGGGAGCTGAATAAGGCAAATATATGACACGTCGTGCGTGATTCTGTGTTTGGTGTGTATTATACAAGCCTCAATTTAAAAAGTACACTACAAAACCTGTGTCTTTAGATTGACTACATGAAGTCGTAATTATCTGCAATAACTGATTACGACACCCGTGTGCACATCCATACTAGGGTGTAGACCACACCCAAATGCAAGTGTGCAATAGATTTTTTGATAGAATACCAAGGGTGTGCACGTTATATTCAGTTGTCTGGCCGGAGTACAGAATCAATAACAAACCAAGAAAGGATAGTCTAAAAATTAGCTCTTTAATCTCAATTCATCATACTCTAACAAGCTAAAGTTTGTAGTCAACTACTGATCTATGAATTTTTAATGTATAAAATATGGTCATAAAATGTAGATAAACCTGGTAACTTTACTAGAATTAGTAATATGTAATTAATTCAATATATTTCACCTAAAACACATTTGTTCTTGCTACTTCCATGAGGAATATGTTGATATAAGCCAGGATTTTCTTTTCTTGAATAACAAGTGTTATTTACAAATAAAACTCGTTCTAAACCAGATCAAAAGTAAAAAATAAAATAATTTGTTTTAAAAAATGCAAGCTTTATTCCCAAAAATGTTATATTCAATTGATAAAATCATGCTGAAGGCATCTTGTAGGGACAAGTTCTCAATTCTTCAACCGCATGAAATTTAAGTTGAGATAAACGTGTGGAGGCTTAATGATGAGCAAGATACAATGAAGGATAAGACAAGGAAATGCATTATTATGCCATTGCATGCCTTGAAAAAGCAATACAGCAAAATGGCCCTCTGTTTATTTGGTCCTTTTCCAATTCTTCCTTTTGATGGTTGGTTAATATGTTTACGTTTAGGACGTGTACTAGTGTCCTACCAAATAAAGCTCCTTCAACGTTCTAATTATTAATACCGTTATCGAATCAGAGCATAGCATCAATTTCCGATCAGCTACCCAACAGAAATTCAAGGAAATATGATGTTCCGTGGCTAGCAGTCCCTCTCCAAAAAGTACCATACTAAAAATCTATCTAACAACCCAAATTAAATAATTAGGTCTCTTCACACGGGTCTACAGTGTCTAACGTGTGGAAACTAGCAATACGGCGGGAAGTTTACATACACCATTTCATTTCATGGGTATATTTGTCAGAGTTGGTCCGCATTAGTCATAATAAACTAACGTGGATTTTGCCACACCCATCAACAGAAGTGGGAGACTGCAGCGTGCAAAATGGAGGTTCTTTAATCAACACAAGAGTGTAAAGATTTTAATCACCTTGTCATAATACAACATAAATTCATTATACTTTACTTTATTCAATATATCAACCCCACCATAGGTTGCATAACCAACAATATAGAGACCCGAGGTATCAGCAAATGAACGATTAACGACCCCAATTTACGATGAAATGCAACCTCACATCAACCCATGCATGCCTCCGCAAATGCTGACCTCAAGCACCTATCCTATCCTTCCCATGCCCCCCCCACCCACCCCAAAGACCTCTCCTTCCCCTTCCCCCTCCCCCCCCATGCCACCCTAGCAACAGGAAGATAACTGACCTCCCCCTCCCCTCCCCCCCGTTGCAATACCTGCACCAGGAACCTCA
>NW_028234421.1:1995582-2000582 GCF_977035675.1 Penaeus japonicus | reverse complement strand
ATGCAGACTTAACCTCAGACTTTTGAAAACTTTGATTTATCTCGTGGATATAATCGGAATTAAGCAATATGTCAACTGTCATCATATTTAAGGTAATGCAAATTTATGGTATTCCAA
Source organism: Penaeus japonicus (assembly GCF_977035675.1). Classification (NCBI taxonomy): domain Eukaryota; kingdom Metazoa; phylum Arthropoda; class Malacostraca; order Decapoda; family Penaeidae; genus Penaeus; species Penaeus japonicus. The sequence continues at coordinate 2,000,465 of NW_028234421.1, read as the reverse complement.
ACAAGTTATTTTGCGTGTATATATATATATATATATATATATATATATATATATATATATATATATTGTGAATACTAAACACAGCTAGGTATGATTACAATTAACTGAAAAAGGTTTGCAGAGTAAAAAAAGAAAAAAAATGATTGCCAGGATAGCTTTGAATTTTAATTCTAATCAAAAGTGCATTAGTGTTTTAAACAATGTAATTAAAATTCACAAAATTATTTACATGGTAAAACAACAATAATGAAAAGTATTGCCAGATAAAATACACGTATGGAATTACAGAAAACAACACATCCCTATAACAGAAAACCTTTAGATATAACATTTTACCTGGAAAATTAATATAAATCACTGATTGTGTCATTAGATATTAGTTTTTGCGTTATTTAAGCCTGGTTCCTTCCTTAAGATAATAATAAAAAAGTGAAGATACAAGCTTATTTGAGGCAGAAGTTAGCATTAAGATGTTTTCCTTTGTGAAAATTGCTGTAAGCGTTTTTAACAATAGAATGTTAGTGGATTACCATTGCTCTATTAACAGACGGTAAGATTCCCATAAACTCTAAGATCAGGTGTTGTAGAGAGGGTGTAGTATTATATAGTCTCTATATTATAGTACTACCATATTGAGTTTTATATCATGGTAGTTTTATATCATGGTAATTTAAATGATAAACAGGATCATAGACTGAAAGGTGGAAATTCTGTTTTTTTGTTGTTGTTTTTTTCATTTTGAAGAGAACGAATAGTGGTATTTGTCTTAAAAAATGGATTAGAAATTCTTAAAAATGGATTTAAAAATTAAGATGGGAAAGTACGTGCCTCTTCAGACCACGTGTTCCAAAGATATGGATTCATGTTGAAGTGTGTGTCTTTTGTAAACTAACTAAGCTGGTGTTGATATAGTATATATACACTTCCTGTTCCACCAATTTTCCCTCGCATTCTGTAGACTATTTTGCTAGACCATGAATTCTACACGAAGCAATCATGTAAGAATTCTGCCTCGTGTTAAAACTTACGTGATAAAAAATGAAAATAAAAGGAAGTATTGGAGGAGAAAATAAAGTCATTCAACCAAGTCAATTTAGGATTCTTATAAATGCTGTTGTGAAGATTCCGTTTTCTCTTGTTTTAGGGGTGTCTATAAATAAGGTTTTTGAATTGTATTTAATTTTATATATGATCTTTAAAGTAGATTGTTTGGTATTTGAGTGACAGGTAAAAAACTCTATATTTTGGTACATGTAGGCCTACTCTTGTTTTGTTATACTGTAATTGAAAATCTTTGCTTTTTTATCCTTTTCTTTTACTATAAATTATCTTTGAACTTTTATTTCTTCCTTTTTTTCTTCATCTGTAATAATTCCTAGCTGGTTATTTTCTATTTATAGTTCTGATTTTGTTTTTGTTTTTTGGAACTGATAATGAAGTATCGCAGGTAATACTTTTCCTGGTCAAGTTACGACTCACAAAAGGCAAATTAAATACATACAAGCACACACACACACACACACACACACATACACACACTCACTCACTCAAACATACACACACACTCATTCACTCACTCACTCAAACATACACACACACACATTTATATCTGTGTATGCGTGCGTGTGTGTAATTTTTCAGAAACTCCAATTTTGAGATATTTCAGATACGAAGAATATTCCTTTTCGTGTCAGTACAATACATTCTGAACTATATCTTTGATCTCGATACTTGTACATAAAAAAAATAGATAAGATAATTGTACTACATACTTTATAAAGCTTCAATCTACTTTCCATAAATCATGTTCAAAGTGCATTGATTTTCATAGATGCAGTATTAGGAAATTACAAAGATGAATGTAATTACTTTAAATATCGGATCGATTTTTGTAAGATGTAAATCGGTAAAAAAAAATTGATAACAATAATTATTGATAAATCGAACAAAAATTATTGATTTCCATTAAGGTAATTCAACTATCGTGATTTTGTTATACAATATGTGACGGGAAATTGAGTTAAAAAAAGAGGTTAAGAAAAGAAAAAGAAGGTATTTTCATTCTTTAGGAAACAGACAACAAAATGACTTCCCAAGGTTTGAAGTTCTCGGGATCTTTACCGACGAACCAATTACATTTCTGATTTATGATGCTTTTTTCCCCAATATTTACGGTTTAGGTGAAATTGCAGAATCACGAGAGAGAGAGTGCAAGATTTCAATATGCCTATGACGAAATCGTTATGTAATATGTAATACCGAATGGGTTGTATTCTAACGGTGTTATAAATGTTCTTCAATTTAAAACGAAGAAAAGGAACGTACAGGATATGCTATTGATTCCCGAATCCTTTCATATAAACGTATATTTTTTCGCTAAAAAAGAAAAAAAAAACGCCAGAAAAATCCACACAGAAATACAAAAGAAACACGCACACACACACACATATGCATATATATGTGTGTGTTTGCGTGTATGTGTGTATGTATGAGATTAAGAGAGAGAGAGAGAGAGAGAGAGAGAGAGAGAGAGAGAGAGAGAGAGAGAGAGAGAGAGAGAGAGAGAGAGAGAGAGAGAGAGAGAGAGAGAGAGAGAGAGAGGAGAGAGAAAGAGAGAGAGAGAGAGAGAGAGAGAGAGAAATAGAGAGAGAGAGAGAGAGAAACAGAGACAGAGAGAGAGAGAGATAGAGAGAGAGAAAAAGACGAGAGAGAGAGAGATTAAGTGAGTGAGAGAGAGAGAAAGAGAGAGAGAGAGACTTAGGTACATTTCTTTCAACACCAATATGTAACAGTCAGATCACTGCGTCCTGATGTGTTTATGTAATTCTGACTCAATCCAATACGTTTCAACTATTCTTGCAACTCCGTTATACCATGCAGTCTATTTGAATATCTTGCACAAATTAGAATACACACTAAATTCTCCAGTAAGCATGACACACATAAAAGTATCCACATAAGCAATAAAAAGCTTTGTTGACAGTTGCAGCATATGGACCAAGGCAATATATCAACAAGTATTTAAAAAAAATAAAAGAAACACAGGAGTAAGAAATACACCAACGACAACACGGCGCAAGCAATCTGACCGAATAAAATATCTTGGGTACGTTCACCCTCAACGGTATTTGAACGAGGTGGACTATTCCAATGGTTTACCAACGGTCGCCACCTCTCCAACGCTTGCATTTCTAACCTCAAGTTGTGCCTGCTTGCTTAAGAAGAATCTAACTCTCTTCCGGATAGTATTAATCGTATTTGTGCCTCTCGTTTGTTATTATTAAACTTCTGCTCTTCCACCTTGTAAGACTGGAGGCTTGAGTTTCAAGTTCGGGCAAGGAATTTTCCGGAAACCACAACAACAGCGACTTGACCCCACCCCGCCCCCCGTCCCTCTCTCCCTCTCCCCCTTACTAGCTATGCTCTGCTCTCCCCAACCCCCTCCCCTTCCCCCTTCCCCTTCCCCCCTCACCCCTCATCCCCCTCCCCATCCTCTGGTCTCTTGAAGGTCAACTGGTTTGCAGACCGATTCAACCCGTGACCAGATTCAGAAGTACGTCAATTGTGATCCTCAAAGAGCCGTCAGAACTCGGGGGGTGAAGTGCAACCGTCTTTTTAACGTACTGCATTTCATTTTTTTTTGAAGAAGGAAAAAGAAAAGACGAAAAGAAAGCGCAACTGCTTGTTTTTCAAAGACTGATCATAGAACGTCTGTCAGTCAGTCAGGGTACGGACGTGATCTTCGTGTTAATTAAAATCAACGCCAGGTCTTGTCTCTCGTTGGAAGCTGAGAGAAAGACACACATATTTTCTCGTTGTTATTGTTAACATTCAGTTCTGTTGTTATCATTACCTGTGTTACCGCTGCTGTTTTGTCTGAATTGTTGTTAATACTTATACTGTTAATGCCCATTGCCATGCTGTTGCTGCTGACTGATAAATTTAGAGTGATGATGATATAGTGATGACAACAATGATGATAATGATAGTGATTATAATAATGAGAGTAATTATGATTAAAGTCCCAATGATAATAATAATAATAATGGTAATAATAAAGATCATGATGTTAATGATAATAATGATAATGGTAATGTTTATAATAATGATAGTAATTATGATGAAAGTACTAATGATAATATCAATAATGATAATGATAATGATAATATGATAGTATGTTTATATTAATGATGTAATTAATGATAATATCAATAATAATAATGATAATAATAAAGATGATGATGATGTTAATGATAATAATGATAATGATAGTGATTATGATAATGATAGTAATTATGATGAAAGTACTAATGATAATATCAATAATAATAATGATATTAAATAAGATGATAATAAGGATAATAATAATACCAATGATAGTTATAAAGGTAATCACCTTGACAACAGCAGCAATGATAACTATAATGACATAATTATAATGAAATAAGAAAACTCATAGCAATGATAACAACAACAATGTAAAAAGATAATAATAACAATATTGAAGTGATAATAATAATAAGAAGAAAGATAATACTGATAATGATGATTATAGTAGCATTAATGATAGTAATAATAGTGCTTATAATAGTACTGATGATAGTAATTATGATAACCATGATAGTATGGAAGCTATTAACAACAATAATAAGATATATCGTTATACAAAGTCAGTAACCTGGACGATAGATTCAGATGAACAAATGTTAATAAAAATTTGAATCACTATTTGCTTAAAGAACAGCTCGCTTACCGTTCGTCTTTTTTTCTTCTTCTTTTTTTCTTTTTGAGACAGAATAAAAGCGCCCTTAGTCGAATTTCACACTTACAATGTCTCTCGTTTTATAATACGAATTTATACTGAACAATTCGTTTTATTAGGT
>NW_028234421.1:1985582-1988082 GCF_977035675.1 Penaeus japonicus | reverse complement strand
GGTAATAATAATAATAGTAATACTACTAATGATAATTATAGTAATAATAATAACAATCATGATAATAATAATAATAGTAATAATAATAATGATAATAATAATAACAATAGTAATGATGATAATAATAATAATAATAATAATAATAATACTTTAAGAAAATGACACTTTAGCGAGTGAAGACAACGACACGACCTCCGAAATCCTCCTCTTCCGACGGAACTCACTGATCTACCGTCTAACTGGTCGACAATGGAAGAGCCGCCAGTATTCTCCCCTCTTCCGATATCGATGAACCGATGTGATGTGCCAGTGCGAGATTAGCCGAAACCTTTGCCAAACTTGTGCGGTTCTCAAAGTGATGGGGAAGACCGCCCTCCAGGGAAAATCACAAAGGAATATCAACTTCGGCTCCAATTTCGCGATTTTCACTTAATAATCCAACCACAATCACACATCGGGGCGACTTTTATCCTCTCGCCACACACCCAGTCAGGAGATCATTGCAGCAGCAGACAGATTGTTATCAAAGATTACTATCACAGTATCTCTTTATCCACCCTCCGTCTTGTCCTCCCTGTACCCTACTGCCCCCCCCCCCCGTGATCCCAGTCTGCACTCACTATGCATCATGTTAAATACGCTTCTTCTTGCACAAAGCATACCCATCTCACAGCTTGAACCTAGTTGTTTGTCAGTAGAACACTTCCCAGGCTGCAATGGCCCTACGTGGAATGGCACATGATCGGGGATGAACCGAATAAGAATATTAATCATTATTTTACAAATTAAAATGGATATTTTTATGATAGGTGATTCTGCTGTGATATCATTACGATGGCGTAAACTTTCGCTTACCTATTTTTCCTAAAATGTGTTTTGGGACTTGCTGCTTTAATAGATGTCTTTATATTCTTGGAGCCTATGATTATGTAGAAGAAAATGTGTCTAGAAATATTCTAAAAAGTTGAAATGAACCGAGGTCTCAATGACATGGCAATATTCGAGTCTAACCAGCAATTGCTAGATAATTAACTTACATATTACCAACATGGAATGACGTCTAATTATACTAATGAATGTATTGAACATCTATAAGTCCTTTACAATAACAACTAATATATCTTGCCGTTTTGAGTATCGTAAAAGCAGTTGGTGAAAATCAATGACCAAAAGATGTGTTTACTCGCTTCAGATTTATGAAGAGGAAAATTTATGATGTTACGAATAAGACAAACTAAGACAGGGAATTCTATGCACTGTAATCGTGATTTTTTTCCACACCATTAAAACTCTCAATGCAGCACATTTGAAAGCTTTAATGAATAGATCGATACACACAACACTCATGCACTGCTCGTTAGTCTTAGTCAGCGTATCACAAGTCATTTTCACTCCGTCGTCTTTGTCTTCGTCTTCGCACTGACGCATCCCGAGTCGCTTTTGTTTTCGCTTCGTCCTTACGCCTTTTACGAATTATTCTTGGAACGATTGCCACGTCCTCCGTCTGAGTCTGGGGGATGGCTGACGAAGGCAAGTGAACAAAAATAATAAAAATAAATAGATAAAAATGATAATAATAAAAAAAGTATTACGGCATCGTCATTGTCCTTCGCACTTTACGACGGTCGTAACTTTACGATGGTAAATGACAAGGGATACGGGCGTAGATCCACTGGTGTTCAATTCGCGAGAAGGAACAATCCATCAGCAGGCAGGTCAAGGACAGTCTTTATTAATGTCCATACTCATTATCAATTGTATTTGACTTCGAAACATTGTGCTTTCAAGACTCCACAATGATTAATACTAATTACTGCAGGTTAAATGCAACTACCTTTAACCATGTGTTTGATTTATACTCATTTATGTTATTTCTGTCTACCACGGTAATATAAGATACATTATCTATCTTTTTTTTTTTTTTTTTTTTTTTTTTTTTAAGAATAAACACATTTGATATTTTACCTCAGACTTGCTTTTAAAATTTAACACTTATCATGTTCTAAAAAAAAGTTTTTTTTCTGTGTTTTTTTCGTTTCATGGTTAACACACAAGCACGCTCTTTCTCTCTCTCTATCACACACACACACGCACTCACCTTCTCTTTTTCTCTCCTCTCTCTCTCTCTCTCACACAACACACACACACACTTTTTCTCTCTCTCTCACTCTTTCTTTCTCTCTCTCTCTCTCTCTCTCTCTCTCTCTCTCTCTCTCTCTCTCTCTCTCTGTCTCTCTCTCTCTCTCTCTATCACACACACACACGCACTCACCTTCTCTTTTTCTCTCCTCTCTCTCTCTCTCTCACACAACACACACACACACTTTTTCTCTCTCTCTTTCCCCTCTCTCTCTCTCTCTCTCTCTCTCTCTCTCACACACACACACACACATTCAAAGCGCGAGCAAGGACCACGCACATACTAGGAAAGACAACTGAGACCAGGAGATCCAAAGCCTCGAAAACATTTCCAAAAACAAAAACCGGGAAACAAAAGAAC
>NW_028234421.1:1948082-1975582 GCF_977035675.1 Penaeus japonicus | reverse complement strand
CGGGTGTTTTTTGGCTAAGCTCATCACCCATTCTGGAGGACAAGCCGAAAGGAGAATCAGATGTTTATTTTTTTACTATTTTATAAAGTATAGTTCGTTTTTGGACAATGCTTGATCGTTCTTCCTGTCTGAATCTGTAAATTCTATTGCGAATCACCGATAAAGAACTAAACGTAAAGCTATTTTTCTTATATCAGCTTGTTTTTTTTCTTATTTTTTTGTATAACAATAACACTAACACTAATAAATGAAAATAATACCAACAATCAAAACTAGATAAGCACTCAGAGACCGCAGGATTATCATAATCTTTAAATATAACCTCATATACGCAAGCAACATTTAAAAACATAAGATTGGGAGTTCTTCTTTACACATTTAGTTAAGTTTATTTATGATTTCCAAGTTTACATATCAGCTCAGAATGCAGATTTAATTAATCAGCCTCACAAACTGCACACACGATCAACTTTGGTCACCACTTAAACCTTGCCACTCCTCTGCTGGTCCACAGGATACCCCTGCAACCCATTGGCAATCCAACATCAACATCAACATGAGTTCACTGTCTATGAATCAAGGACATATCAATTAGTGATGTGATCCAGGTAAATGATCTATTCCTAGTCTGTCCTAAACACCTACTCGCCATCACTCTTTTTGCCCTTTCTATATGTAGGCCTATATCAGGTTCCCACACTCATGTTGGTCTAGATTGAATACAATTGCATAAGAAGTTGCATCTGGACTTTTATGAAATTTGAGGGGTTATTGATTCTAATGGAATTCTAAGTTGTCAAAAGTGTCTGAAATCGGCATTAAGCAAAAAATACCTAACTGGTACGTAACCATGGAAACCATAAACAAACAAGCTATAAATAAATCCAAACTAGAAGCTACATTAAACCATAGTCTATGACCAACTCTCAGCTAGAAATAAATAGAAGCTAGAAACCAAAATAAACAACAAGCTAAAACCAAATAAAAACTAGAAATAAATATAAGAAAAAACAACAAAAAAAACCTCTAAGCTATGACCACAGAAAAGTCAATAAATATAAGAAAAAAAAACTCTAATCCATGACCACAGAAAAGTCAATAAATCTAAGAAAGAAAAAAAAAAAACACAAAAAAACTCTAAGCCACGACCAAAGAAAAGCCAGACCCAAACAGAAACCAGAAACACCAAAACCTAAAACTCAAAAACCTCAACCACCCACTGGCTTCCTCCGGCGCGTCGTTGAGGCACTGGACGAAGACAACCTCGCGGGCGGGTGAGGGCTCCATGGCCGCCCACAGGTCCTCAACCCGGTGGTCCTTGAAGATGGCAGTTAGGTCCGGCGTCGGCCATGGGTACTGAAACCTCTCGAGTTCGAACAGGTCTGGAAATTGATTGCTTTTATTATTATTATTATTATTATTATTATTATTATTATTATTATTATTAGGGAAGGGAAGAGGGAAACGTTTGAAGGACCTTGTAGATAAAGAGTGAGAGAGGGAGAGGGAGAGGGAGGGAGAGAGAGGGAGAGGGAGAGGGAGAGGGAGAGGGAGAGAGAGAGAGAGAGAGAGAGAGAGAGAGAGAGAGAGAGAGAGAGAGAGAGAGAGAGAGAGAGAGAGAGAGAGAGAGAGAGAGAGAGAGAGAGAGAGAGAGAGAGAGAGAGAGAGAGAGGAGAGAGAGAGGAGAAGGAAGAGAGAGAGGGAGAGAGAAGAGAGAGAGAGAGAGAGAGAGAGAGAGAGAGAGAGAGAGGAGAAAGAGAGAGAGAGAGAAGAGAGAGAGAGAAGAGAGAGAGAAAGAGAGAGAGAGAGAGAGAGAGAAGGGAGGGAGAGAGAAGAGAGAGAGGGAGAAGAGAGAGAAAGGGAAGAGAGAGAGAGAGAGAAGAAAAGAGAGAGAGACAGAGAAGAAGAAAGAGAGAGAGAGAGAGAGAGAGAGAGAGAGAGAGAGAAAGCAGAGAGAGACAGAGAAAGAAAGAGAGAGCGACAGAGAAAGAAAGAGAGAGAGAGACAGAGGAAGAAAAAGAAAGAGCGACAGAGAAAGAAAGAGAAAGAGCGACAGAGAAAGAAAGAGAGAGAGCGACAGAGAAAGAAAGAGAAAGAGCGACAGAGAAAGAGAGAAAGAGAGAGAGAGAGAGAGAGAGAAAGAGAACGAGAGAGAGAGAAAGAGAGAAGAGAGGAAGAAAGAGAAAGAGGAAGAGGAGAGAAGAGAAGAAGAGAGAGAGAGAGGGAAGAGAAAGAAGAAAGAGAGAGAAGAGAGAGAGAGAGAAAGAGAGAGAGAGAGAGAGAGAGAGAGAGAGAGAGAGAGAGAGAACGAGAGAGAAGAGAGGGAAGAGAGAGAGAGAGAGAGAGAGAGAGAGAGAGAGAGAGAGAGAGAAGAGGGGAAGAGAGGAAGAGAGAGAGAGAGAGAGAGAGAGAGAGAGAGAGAGAGAGAGAGAGAGAGAGAGAGAGAGAGAGAGAGAGAGAGAGAGAGAGAGAGAGAGAGAAGAGAGAGAGAGAGAGAGAGAGAGAGAGAGAGAGAGAGAGAGAGAGAGAGAGAGAGAGAGAGAGAGAGAGATAAGAGAGAGAAAGAAAGAGAGAAAGAGAAAGAGAAATAGAGAAAGATTAATAGAAATAGAAATATAAAGTGAAAAAGAAAGAGAGAGAAAGAGGGAGGGGCTGTAAATCCATTATGCAATACTGAATAGATATCACCAGATTAAAATATCGGTCTGCAGAATTGCAAAACTGCATGAAATGGAATGCTCTTTCACTTTTTCGTATCAACGTTATATCAACTTGATGTTGTATTTAGTTCGTAATCTTGAATTTTGACTTAAATTAACTTCAGACCTATTGTTTATCGTCCACTAATTGTTTGTAATACTTACCGAAAGTTGTTTAATAAGAAATGTTTATATTTGTGTTTTTTTCAATGACTTGTATGTTATTGGTGATTTCCTAGACATAAAAAATAGTAATTTACACCTTTTAAGGGGGCGTGTCCCACTCTGTACAGCATAGTCCTCTTTCCTGCCAAGGGTTTAACAAGGTCTATTAGGTCATCAATACCCCCCCCCCCTCTAGCCCCCAACCTAGCCGTCTGGTTAGTACAGTAGATAGCGCGCCGACCTCACATCCCCGTGGTCGGCAGATCGAGCCCCGTCCAAGACTTGAGTTGCCACTGTCACATGGCGGTCAGTGCTGTGTCTTGGCACCATGGCAGGTAAGGACCAAGCTCAGATCGAGTCAGCACTCGTTGGCACGAAGTGGGCATGCCATAGTGCATATAAGCCCGACGAAGCATCTGCTCCGCAAATCTGCCTTCTCCTTCTCCCTTTTTACCATTTTTTTTTTTTTTTTTTTTTTTTTTTTGCTACCCAGTAGAAGGTCCTGCCCCCGCGGCTAACTGAGAGCACAGGCAATAGCACATTCGCCTGCCAGACGCGCTCCCTTCTATGCACTCTTTAAATACTACACTTCCAATGCCCTCTTGAGTTTAATTGTGTTTATCTTTTGATGTTTTATACTTTCGATAACTTATCTTGTAACACAGTGCCGCCTACCTCGGAAAATAGCAGTCACATTTTAATCTTATGAGATCAGGAAAAGAATAAACAAAATTCAGCACAATATTTCAACCGAAATGTGTATACGTATATATCCATACATTCATATCATGCCAAAGTTACTATAAAACGTATCCAGATTATTATAAAAAAAAGAAGCCCATATCCCTAACCTGACGCTCAACTGCTACTTATGTCATTATGGAATGACTATTTGCAAGCATCAGCAACACTGTCAACCTAAACAATACACCTCTTTTCAAAAGCAGAACTCGACCCCAAGGTAGAGCTTCAACTTACGGCAATGCGAGTCGAGTATTCGGTCAGCCCAGGAATCCATCTTTGCTGACAGGACAAAGAAATCTGCGTCTGCGTGTTTAGCTGACTCGACTGACCTGCACTTCGTTGGGTATCTGGGTATCGCTACCAACTACCAGATGGCACCACCTGCGTTGAGGTTCCCCAAGGTTGTGTGTTGGGAACTACTCTGATGTATATCTATAGTTGATGCTTGTTTACTTGTTTATAGACTGTAGTTTAATGGCGCTTGTATTATGGTGTGTTGTTTATTGTATACCGTATGCTAATATTTTTTTTTTCTTTACTCACGCAAGTTTCCATCCTCTTCCTCCCTCACTCTAACAGAATTAACTCTTAATTAATCAAAGCAAGCGGTATTAGTCATCTATAAATCAAATATAGTCCTATCCAGATTCCATTTTCTTTATAATTTTGTCTAAACACCAAATCACACCATCACATGGCTATTAATAAAAACAGAGATCAATTAAACACCAGATTGCTTTACTTATATCTTATATGTAAATTAATTCATGCTTTCGTCACGGCCAAAACATGTTTGGCATGACAACTTTTTAGGGATATATGTCCAAATAAAGATCACCTTTAACCGTAAGCATTTATATAAATGCTAATAATTAAAGAATACGTATTTTATTCGATCCCATGCAATGTTGCCTCACCTCAGCTCCGATTGCATTGATCCTATTACTACTTTGATATAAATTAGCTACTGTCATCTTATTGTCTTATAACTGTGCCGAATTCGACGATACATTCGTGGTTTCGAGTAGGATTATGGACCTTATGATCAAACCACTTACCTGACGTGGAGCCATGATGCAAGTGAACTTTCGACGGAGGCGTATCTAGCAACAGTTCAACAGGGGGCGCTTCAATTGCAATTTTAGGCAGACATAAAAAGAAATAAAGTTAACCTTGTCAACAGGGGCACTTCAATTGCAATTTTAGGCAGCCATAAAAAGAAATGAAAGTCAAATACATAAAATCACTAATAAAAGAAAGAAAAAATCCTGTACGCTTTATTTTAATCACAGGTATCACATGTCATTAAATAATCTTGATTAACAATTACCACGAATGGCACTTAATGTGTAAATTAATACTGTGGTCATGCACTGATATCTATTGTCAATTCCGAGGGTGAGGACCAGCAAAAGAATAATGATCTGAAAAGCACACAATTCCGTTTCCTAATTCAATATCCATTGTATAACTTTTTACACTACACTGCCTGATTTAACCCTTTCAGGAGACTTAAAGCATCTGATATGCACAAAGAGAGACGTCATGCAACTTATGGTACACTGGAGCTTATAATTTCAAAGCTGCTGAAAGTGTTTGTGGCTGTATTTCATGTTCAAGATACTGGAGTTCATTTATCCATGAATAACTTTTATCATCAAAATAATTTTGAGGAAAATATTAAAGGCAACTATAACTCTTATATTATGTGTCTCAAATCTGTCTGGACTTGGTATTATGGTGTGAGAAGTTGTTGCATAATGATTATAATAGAGATGTTTAATGAATGTTATGTGTGATGAAGTGTAATGATATCTACATTAAACATGTTAATGGCTACATGATAAATGTATTAATAGTAAACATTTATGTGGAAATGATGAAGGTAACTCATGTGTACCTGTATGAAGTGTGAGAAGAGAGAGCTTCTGAACATTGTACTTTACTGCAAAGAAGTTTTGCTGTATATTAAGACTTACTCTGCTACAGTTCGTTATTCACTGCTAAGTAAAACATATATATATATATTATATATATATATATATATATATATATATATATATATATATATATATATGTATATATATATATATATATATATATATATATATATATATATATATATATATATATATATGTATATATATGTATGTTAAGTGCCTTAAAGGAAACCGTTGACTCTGAGGAACCATTATGAGAGGTATAGATGTCTAAACAAGACTGGCGATTCAAATATAAGTATATAGTAGCCTCTTTCCAATGTCTTGTATTAACAAAATCTACATATCAATTAATAATCTCCTGAAAGGGTTGAAGATAAATGATTCACATAAAAAAAAGCCCTAATCATTTGTGGGTACCACAAGCCATTCTACAACAGCAAAACATATAAATAAGATCAAGAAATCACAGCCAAACAAAGCAGTGATAATACATGAATATGAAATATAAACATCCAAACATCTACTTTCAACGCTAGTGAATTTCAGAAAAGGAAATCACAATCTCTTCCTTCAAAAACCAACTGAACAGTATATCCAAAAGTTAATGGAAGATGCTAATATTCTTCTACAGGTATGATGGGCATATTAGGAAGCTTCTTCAAATTCTTTGCAAGTGTGAGATATCTAGAAATTGTGTAACATTTACTCTCCCCACATTTAGGCCCGCACTATATACATAAATTTTTGTGTTTATATCAAATATACAATAACCAGTCGAGTCTGGTAATAATGCACACGCCGAACAAAAGGGGGCACGTCTAAATACAGTTCCCACCAGGACTAGAATATAAATACCTTCAGAGAAGAGCAAATAAAATTGTTATGTCGGCTGAAATTAAGTAAGCATGGAACCTCCTAAATGATTAATGGCCGAGACACACACACTGGTCAACCGCATTGCTTTTGGCTTTATATGAATGTCCTTTCGCTTCTAAATGAAAAGGAGTTGATCTTCGCCGCGATTGGAGAACCGGATTTAGGAATTCCTGGTTTAGGGTCTAACTCTTTGTTGTAATAAGGCTAATATGGTCTTGAATGCATTTCCATGCAAAAGATACACCAATCCTGCTTTATCTTGCAACTAGAGAAGCAATATCCTACAAATGCTATGTCAACAAATAAAAACGAATTATACAACAATGTGTTTTTTTTTTCCCTATGTATGTTGTTCTGTTTAAGTGTGTGCATTTTGTGTATGTGTGCACAGTGCCAGTCACAACTCTTGCCATATTTTGGACTCGTGATATTCAGTGATTATCCTCAGAGCATTCTACAATTCCTATCTTATATGGAATGATACGTGTGTGATAATAGTGGCAATATATATAAGCTTTCCTGCTTAAAATATACGTTTCTGCAATCATCTAGAATGTCTACTTTCATCATATTTTCTTATAATATAATCTTAGATAGTTGTATTCAGTAAATCCATATTGAATCCCTTTAATGATACTGATATGCATAAAGATCTTTAAATAGGTACAACTAAAGAATTCCAATTACTGATGATAGCTACAATTTTTTAATCAGTCACTAAATTAGATAAATCATAACTAATTAAATAATTTACAGAAATAAAGAGAGAGATAAGACTACAACACCACCGATAAACCTGTAGCCAAAAAGATATGGAGACATGTTTAGTGCCCTGGGCTTAATTAACGGAGTTCTGGCCAACACTGAGCACTGTACACATATGGAGAGTGGTGGTGCTTAGTTTAGTTTTCATGTATACAATGACTTGGCAGGTAAACTTATTTGATTATGATACTCTGACTTTTTGTCTTATGAAGTTAGTTCATCTGTACAATGGTTCAAATACAGAAATACAGTTCTACATTTACATCATCTGCGTTGGAGAATACAGATATAATACAAAAAGAATTAACAGAAAAAGGCATCTTTTTATAGTAAGAAAAAAAATTCTTATCTTGTACTTCACTTTCCAGAGATAATGTTTTACACCCAAATATGGAAGAGGTTCCTCATCTAAAGATGTACAACTGATGAAATGCAAAATGGCTTAGTATCTGCAATAGCATTCAAAGATGATTTCTCAGGGTAAGTGACGTATAAAAGAAGGCTGCTTAGAAATCAGTCGCTCTAGAAAATTTATGCAGAATATCATTTCGTACGTATTAAGACTATCTGAGCTCCTTTGAACTTAGGACGTTAACTATTTACAGGTACAAAATGAGAACCTCAGATTGGAGCGTGATAACAGTATGGACTTTAAAAATGTAATATCTTTCAGTCTACAAAGTTTTGTATACATGGAATTTAGGTCCGTTTCAAACTATACGGAGAATAAACATTTGTACCAAAGGCAGTCTCCAATTTTCAGACATAAAAAAACACAGAAGATAACTATAAATTCATAACAAGTCCCCAGTGTCAGTGGAGCCTCGGTATCTTAGAGAATCACAGGACAAGAAAGGAGGTCTCTTCGCCTTTCTCACTTCTTCGGGTAGCATTTCTACGTCCATGTTTTTCGAGGGACTGGACTTCGAGCTCTCTTCTAAGGTCTGGACTCTTTCCGTCTGATCTTCTGGTATTGGAGTCACGCCAGCCGCTGAAGACACGCAGGGTGTTTGGGGTTGCGATGCAGGCTGCTGCTCCAAGGAACTGTCCACGATGTCCGAGCTGTCGGCGGAGACTATGCTCTCGAGGGAATGCTGGAGCCAGTACTGACGGGTCACATCACTCGTGTAGGGTCCTTCGTTGATCCCTACACTGGACAGATTAACCATACTATTAGCCATGAGACCCTTTTTGGACTCTCCCAGGAAGTCCAGGGATCCACTCCTTGGCGGACCTGTTGACGATGGCGTCGAGCCCATGGAAGCAGATACCGGTGTCGTCAATTCGGGCGTCGGGGTGAGCGACTTGGGTGTGAGTTTGTCTCTCACTGTCGACAGGGGGGGAGGGAGGCTCCAACCTCTGATGGGGCTAGTAGCAGCTTCCACTTTCTGAGGTTCCTCTTTGTTTTGGTTGACTTTTGTGCCACTGATGCAAGTGTCGATTTCCTTCTTCTTGTCGGTGGTCTCAGCTGCGGACGTGCTTCCTGTAGATCTCTTTTCGGCACTTTCTATGAGCTGGCAAGCTTTCCCCAGGATGATCACGCCATTGAGAACCCTACGGAGAGAAAAGAGCACGTCAGATACAGCCTACAGCCATAAATGTCCCCCGAATTCCCATCAGTCTAAGACCGAAAAATGAAACACAAAGGACTTTCGCATGATAAAAAATACACAATTTCAGAATCACCTGAAGGACAAGAGGCACAGGAATCCCAGGAGCAGGATGAGATAGGATGCTGGGTTGCTGAGGCGTATGGACTGGCTCAGGATCCTGTACATCACGACTCCGAGCGGGAGGGGGATGAAGCCCATCCTACGAGCCACAAGGTCACTGTGGTCTGAATATGCCTGCAATATTTGCAAGAGAAGATATGACAATTAGAAAATTCTGGTTCAAAATTTGAAATCAAGGATAATTAAATGACTAAGAGGTAAAATGTAAGGCATTAAAAACAAACAAATTAATAATGATAATAATAATAATGATAAGTAAATAAACAAATATATAAAGACAAATAAATTTCAAACAGTGTCTTCACAAGATTACATCAGTTATATTCTAAAGGACTACTGATTTTCTACAAGGTAATCACATTTCTTTTTGTCAGGATTATAAGATAAAAAAACAACAACTAAAATTTGTACTAAGAATTCAAAATGTTCTTGATATACTATGGAGGCTTTGAATCTCTTTGAGATTTATATTTCATGAAAAAAACTTAAAGAACGGGATAGCCTACAGTGAGCAACTGTATACAGCTTTAACAATGTATCATACAATTAATTGCATTATCTGGTACTAAAATTCAGAAAGAAAAATGTATTACATCTAGTCTTGGTGCATATTACAGAAAATTCAGGAACCACATGAACTCAGGAATATAATCAAATACCTAAGGCTACTAATAAGAACATCATATCAGATGAAAGACGGCTTTCATCTTTACAGAACCATAAAACCACAAAAAAACGTACATATTTCTGCTTGCACATGATGAGGTCAGAAGCCAGGAGAACAGTGTAATCCTTGTAGGCGTCTGCGGCAATGTCGTTGAACCTTGTGATGAATGCGTGCTTTAGCCAGTCTACCAGGATTTCTGTGCTGCACACCAGTAAGCAGTCAGGCAGTAGAATCCAGAAGCGGTCTGTAAATATGACGGTCAAGTGAGAAAATAAGAAAGACAGATACAGAAGAATACTTTTTGATTAGAACATGTTTTTACTGTAATTGAGATGATCATGGCTGACAAACTTTCCGAGAAATCACAAAAGAATTAAAATATTTGACAATTCAACAAGATTCCTAATAAAGTAATACATTCAGTGTCACAAAAAATATATAATAACTAGAATGCTGAGTAGTTTTTAAATATCTATCTTTCATCATGAGATGGTGACAGGTGTTCAATTTTTATTTTTGGTTGAATAGGACATGTTGAACTGATAATAAAAATTTCATTTCTCTTTAATCTTAATCTTTTCCTGTCATAGTGAGTTATAATAGCACATGTACACACACACACACACACACACAAACACACACACACACACACACACACACACACACACACACACACACACACACACACACACACACACATATATATATATATCTCACTAACATCATCATCATTAATGGTGATGATGATCAGATAAGATTAGATAAGATGAGTCAGCACTCATAGCTGACAGAGTCCGGGGCGCCTCGTGCATATAGCCCGGGCGAAACGACGTCTTCGCAAATCTGTCTGAACTGAACTGAACTGATCATTAATGGCCTGTATCATTTCACATGCTTCTAAAAATTTCTTGTGCTCACAATCTATCTGTTGACATATTTCTCTATTTCACTATACTATTTCTTGCCCTTTGCCTCCTCTTGTGTTATGTCCAAATCTGTTGACATATTTGTCCATCTGTTGTCCTGTCTCCTATATTTGTGACTTGCCCACTGCCAGTTCTTTGTCTTAATGCACAAATATATTTTCCATTTTTGTCTGTTCTCTTCCTATCTCTTGGATCATTTTGCCAAAATTGATCCTTCCATTCCTCTTTGAACAGGTTTACTAATTTGTTTTTTTTTGTCCAATCTCTGACCCCTGACAAAGAGGATGCATTACATGAAGACTTCTCCTCTTTTGACATTATAGCCAGGAACTTATAATAGACTGCCATATCTGTTGAAAGTCCTCCAACCTGCACAAGACTTTTCAAGGTGGTTGCGAGCTAGACACCTTCCCCTTTTCCTTGTTTGCTAGTCTGTGGTTTGCCTCTCCAATAGAATAATACATCAGTTCACACTGATTGTATTCACAGTCTATAATCCGACCTGTTCTTCAGTATGATGATGTTAAAAATTGGAAACAAAAGAGCTTAAATGATTTAAAAGTATTAGCACTTTAGAAGGGATTTTTTTCTTTTTCTTTACCTGGATCACGCTCTAGTTGAAGTCAGGGCCAACTGTGTTTTCCAATGAAGCCTATTCTAAAGTGCTAAAGCTTTAGAATAATTAAAAATACCATATTACAAATTTTGAACAGTGAGTGAAAACACTTAGAGAATACAGATGGTTAGTGACACATACAATATATATACAAACAATCAGAAGAGTGGCATGGCTAAACACTTAAACGTATTTCTATTTCACACACACAAAAATATGATACCAAAAGATTGAGAAAAAAAGTAGAAGAAAAAAAAAGCAGTAAGATAATGATAACAACACAAAAGCTACCATTACCTTCCCTATTAACAACCAAACCAAACTGAGACGAAAACCTACCTTCCTTCCAGGCATATTCCTTCATGGTCTGGATTACAACCACCAATAAGAGAACACAAATGTGGAAGCGCTCTCGTACGTCACTGCAGGATATTTGCAGAAGGTTGTTCCTGTCAAATTTCTTGAAAACAGCTCCTTTCAGCTCTACAAACTGAAAGATTAAGAAAAGGATTCAGCGTGATGATTTTCGATCCTGTACCACAGTTACACTAGTTATACACTATGATGTAATTCATGATATAGAAAAAGAAGAAAAAAACATTTCCAAAAGATTCTGAAATAAGCTTTCACCAGATACTTACATTATTTGAGATAACAATAGTTAACAAGCCTTTGTTGTCCGAGTTGATGGCAACATTGAGCGTCAGAGCTTGTAGCAGGACAATGGTTGAATGCAAGGCAACATAAGCTGTTGCGACAATCAAGTGGAAGAGGACCCCGAAGTGTTCCCGCTTCTTGCCTCGGGGTTCAGTTGCCGTCCAGAAGAGAGCATCGAGGGTGTCTTGGCCGAAGGCTGACATGAGTCTACGTAAAAGAGGAAAGTATATTCAGCCAACTTTCTTTTGGATTTCATTCTCCGGACAAATCATGGCGATCACCAGAGTATGTAATTGTAACGAAATAAAATAAATTCAAAAGGACAAATTTTATAACATAAAACATCAGCCTTTTTTTTTTCTCTTATTTTAAGGTGAGATGAAATCAAATCTTCCGCCTATATATTCTGTTCCGTACTAAAGTGCTATCTGCATAATACAGGGGCATATTTGCTATAATACTGCATGGAATAGATAAAATAAAAATGCTGATTGAGGATGAAATATTCACGGTTATGTCAATAGATTAAAGCAATTTGTCTGTATGAAGAAATAAGGTCAGCACACAAGAACATGATATCTCTGCTTTTGAATGAGCCAGTCCCTTGTACATTGAAATCCTTGATGCAACTGTGCAGAAAAGACGAAGGAGAAGAAAAAGGACAAGGGCAAGAAAAGAAGAAAAGAATAATAATAATAATAATAATAATAATAATAATAATAATAATAAGACACAAAGAAGAGGAGGGAGAAGGAAAGAAAAGAGGACAAGAAGTAGAAAAAGAAGAAGCAGAAGCAAGAGATGAAAAAGAAGAAGCAGAAGAAAAAAGAGAAGAGGAAAATGAGTGAAAAGGAGAAGCAGGAGGAGAAGAAGAGGAGGCAGGGTATAAGAAGAGGAGGTAGAGTATAAGAAAAATAAGAAGAGATAGAGGAGGAGGAGGAGGAGAAAGAGAAGCTGAAGGCGGATGAGGACAAGGAAGAAGAGGAGGAAGAGGAAATGGAGGAGGAGGAGGAGGAGAGACAGAAAAGAAGAAAATGAAAAAACAAAGAATGAGAAGAAAAAGAATAATAATAGGAAGAGGCAGAAAAAAAGAAAAAACAAAGAAAAGAAAAAGAGAAGAAAAAAAGAAAGGAAATGGTACAATGAGAAAAAGGAAAAAAGAAAAAGAAAAGAAAAAGAAAAAAAAAGAAAGAAAGAAAAAAGACGGAGAGAAAGAGTGAAAAAGGAAAGCGCTGCTGTCTCAGCCTCTGTAGACAGCCTCTCTCTCACCTGTCTGCTATCTCCAGCATGTTGAAGAACAGATACAGTTTGATGGTGGACTGCGTCTTGATGATGTGGTAGCACACGGAGGAGTCGATGTAGCCCATCAGGTAGCAGCAGACCAGCACCATCACGCCCTTCAGCAAGTCCACGATCTCCGCTGGCTTCAGGATGCGGCGGTTCTTGTTGAAGTACAGTCTGAGGTGGGGACAAGGGATCATTTCGGTGCGTGAGTCGAGCGGAACGCATTGAGCTTTTGTGCGTTCTTGTCTGTCTGTCTGTCTGTCTGTCTGTCTGTGTGGTATGACTTGTTTAATGGCTTTGCTGGTTTAGATGAATTTTATTTTTAAGTAAATCTTCTTAAAAAGATGAAAGAAAATATTTTCATGGGGAATAAAAAGGAGAAAAAAAGGAAAGAGATAACAAAATTAAGAGGAGGAGGCTGCGGAAGAGGAGGGGATGAGGATGCAGATGAAGATGAAGAGGAAGAGGAGGAGGAGGAGGAGGAGGGTGAAGGGAAGGAGAAGGAGAATAAGAAGGAGGAAAAGAAAGTGGAGAAGTAAGAGGAGGAGGAGGAGGAGGAGGAGGAGGAGGAGGAGGAGGAGGTGGAGTAGGAGGAGGTGTAGGAGGAGCATGGAGAGGGGGAAGGGGAGGAGGAGAATAAAGTGTAGAACTAAGAGGATGATGATGAGGAGGAGGAAGTGAAATATGAAGAAGAAACCTCACCCAAACAACTTCCTGAATGGCCGGGTCAGGAGGCCAAACAAGGCCAAGGAGAATCTGATGGGCAGGAAAGTGAACACGAAGAAGAAGGAGTCAGCACACTGGAAGAATCCATATGCGACAAACTTCTCAAGCTGTAACAAGGAAATAAGAAAATTAATTAACATACATTCACAGTAAAAGATTCCTATGTGTCTGTGATAATCTATACATTTCTAAAAAAAAAAAAAAAAAAAAAAAAAAATACTACTACAAACATTACTTAACCCTTTCCCAACGGGGCACTCGCTACGAGAAGACCCCTATGCCGGGAGATTGCAATATTGCATTGTAATCGTCACGGTGGCATCGGGAGTTTGGCTGTGTCACACGAGTGTGACGCACCGTCGTCATAGGGTTAATAACTAAGATAATCAGATTTGGTTTTGCTGTAGCTACCTAAATATCAGGTTTTCTGGTCAAGAGCTCAAACCTGTGCTAAATCATAAATCTTACATCCAAACATATAAAAGTCCTGCAACATGTCTTCCTTAGTTTTACTAAAAGTTACTCCAAACATACATGAACATAATACCAATATACGGAAGCAAATGCACTGAAGATATTACCCTTTACACAGCTGACTTCCGCTTGAAAAGTATTCAAATCTAAGACCTCACACAGAACAAAAATGAATATTTCTTACTCATATCTGTTACAGTACCTCCATCAATACTCAACAGAAAAGTATAAGATCATAAATATTCTACCTCTCGGCAGTGCCCCGTGAACGAACAAGCCAAAAGAGAGAGAAAGAGAGAAAGAGAGAGAGAGAGAGAGAGAGAGAGAGAGAGAGAGAGAGAGAGAGAGAGAGAGAGAGAGAGAGAGAGAGAGAGAGAGAGGGAGAGGAGAGGAGAGGAGAGGGGAGAGAGGGAGAGGAGAGGAGAGGAGAGAGAGAGGGAGAGAGAGAGAGAGAGAGAGAGAGAGAGAGAGAGAGAGAGAGAGAGAGAGAGAGAGAGAGAGAGAGAGAGAGAGAGAGAGAGAGAGAGATAAGAGAGAAAAGAGAGAGAGAGCAAGAGAGAGAGAAAAGAGAGAGAGAGTGAGAGAAGAGAGAAAAGAGAGAGAGAGAAAGAGAGAAAGAGAGAAAGAGAAAGAGAAAGAGAAAGAGAAAGAGAAAGAGAGAGAGAAAGAGAGAGAGAAAGAGAGAGAGAGAGACTAGACTGTCTGAGGTAAACCAGAAACCCATACTTACTTCTCGAGGGATCTTGAAGAAGGTGTAGACCTTCTCTCTCCTGGCAGTGTATCTTTCTTCGTCATTTTCCAAGAGGTAGCCACGGCGTAACTCGGATTTTAAGTAATCCCGAAAGGATAGCCCTGTCGGTGACATAAGTTAGTGAGTGGACATCAGTCTGTATAATATCTTATATTTATAATGATTATAATAATGAGGACATTGGTAATGATAATGAATATAATAATAATGATTAAAGAAAGATAAAAGTCAAAGCCTCTTTCAACTATTTGTATTCCATTTTCTATTCTGCAATTTTCTATTATATTTTGTATTTAGTGACTTTCTTGATACAGATATCCATAATAAATAAAACGTTAAATAGGATACTTTTGATAATATAATACCAAAAAATTATACCCAATAAAGCTTAATAAAGGAAGCACAATTAATAAATCTTAATAAAGGAAGCACAATTAATAGATCTTAATAAAGGAAGCACAATTGAGATAAAAGGATATTTCAAATCACACATGTTTAAAGGGAAAACACCATGCAAATGTAGCTTTTATAACCATGGTAAAGCATTTACAAACATACCAACAAGCACACATTGGTGGACGGGTGTGCACATAGTGATGCCATGAGTGCTTTTGATCATGTGCAGGGCGTGTAAGGTGCCATTTCCAATTTGGCAGTGCCGCTAGGGGTGAGGAGGAGGAGGAGGAGGAGGAGGAGGAGGAGGAGGAGGAGGAGGAGGAGGGGGGGAGAGGAGGAGGAGTAGGAAGAGGAGGAGTAGGAAGAGGAGGAGGAGGAGGAGGGGGAGGAGGAGGAGTAGGAAGAGGAGGAGGAGGAGGAGGAGGAGGAGGAGGAGGAGGAGGAGGAGGAGGAGGAGGAAGAAGAGGAGGAGGGCATATAGTGTAACTAGTTTGATTTTCCTTTGTTGCAATAAAGAAAATGTTTCATACTTCTTCTTCTATAAATTTGTGAAAGTGAGGCTACATTGAGTGAACAATGCATATTCTTCCATTATGGAGAAAGAAGGAACCACAGGAATTTTTTGTCTTGGCATTGTCAAAGCTAATAGGTCTCACAACAAGATGATATACAAAAAAAAAAAAGTGGAGTAGATTTCCAGAATTCTAATACACGAATGGACAAAAGTTTGGCGGAAAAAACGATCGTGGGTGAAGAACGAGTCTCCGTCGGTCCACCAAACCTATTGAACGGCAACCCCGCGTCAATTACGTAGGCCCTTCCGCAATGGGTTATATTCCGAATACATAAAAGTACGTGGCCATACATATAATCGTTAATAATGGATAACCATATGCAAATAAGAGGGACATGAAATATTATGCAATATTATCTGTTTAATAAATGATTTACTGAATAAGCTACTGGTGGCCTCATTTTTTATTTTTGCTATCCCAGATGGATATTTTAAGTATTTCTAACATATCTCATTTTGTTTTCTTCTCTCTAATTCCGCTTCGCAATTTGCAATATGACTTCAATTCTTTATCTTCTTAATCATTAACCCAATGGAACTCGGAAATGATCAGTGCACACTAGCCATTGCACAAGATTGAATATCAAGGTTACCTACATGCGATAAGAATCAGAATATTGCTTTTCGATAAAAGAACTGGAAAACGAGGGTTTAGGCTGACTTTGGAAGACTATAGCTTGAGAACTAGTGCCCTCAGAATTCACATCTATATTGCACGCAGAATAGAGACGAGACTCCATTGCCATGGCACGTGTCAGTATCAGCCGGAATTCAGAACCATGCTTAGCCGTGGCTGGATAAAGGTATAAATGCGACTGACTAACTACAATTCAAGAGATATAATTGATGTGTTTCCATTAGATCTTTAAATCGGAATTACAAGATTTAATTGAAAGGAGTCCTTTACACCTCTTGCATCGTGAAGTTATTCGGTCTCACTTATACCTTTATCTACAGATGTCGCAGTGAACTCGGGTCATCCGAGCCAGGACATGTATTGGTGCCAACCATCATCACTGGGTTAAGATAAACCTAAAGTAAATCATATCTCTTTGACAAGGCAATCTAAAGAAATGAAAGACAAAATGATAAAAAAAGAGAAGAGAAAAGGAAAAAGTGCATGATCACCAATTCCTAATTTTATATAAGATAATTATAAAATACCATCAGTAAAAAAAAAAAAAAAAAAAAAAAAAAAAAAATCATGGCAGGGATTATGCTGTGCTTAAGCTATTGTAAAGGACTTATGGAAGCTGCAACTCATAGTAACATGATACAAGTCATTTCAGTAATATTTAAAGTTATAGTATTTTGTACATGTGTGCTTGGCATACTATACCACCCAAATTTTCATTGTACATTGAAAATTTCTTAACTGATGGGCAGATAGAGGAAGTATGTGTGGTGGAGCAGGGGGTATATACAGTAGATATATTTGTATTTTTAAGACAAATGAGTTTCTTGCCCTTACATGATCAAATAAAATAGGGATTTCTCTCTCTCTCTCTCTCTCTCTCTCTCTCTCTCTCTCTCCCTCTCCCTCTCCCTCTCCCTCTCCCTCTCCCTCTCATTCTCACTCTCACTCTCTTTCTCACTCTCTTTCTCACTCTCTTTCTCCTTCTCCCTCTCCCTCTCCCTTTCTTTCTCCTTCTCTCCCTCCCTCTCCCTATAACATTTTGTAGGTCATTTAATGATCAGTCATAAAATTTACTGACCTAGCAACTCTTCTGGTGATCATGAATCAAACACTTTGCAACAAATATGCTAGTGGTGATGGCCGTTGGATGGCAAAGGTAACTTCAAATAACTGCATTTGTGTTGCAGATCCAAAGACAGATTTTACCTTCTCTTTTGCTTTGACTTTTAACATAAAAGGATCGCATCATTTTTTCCTAATGGAGGGGCACACTTTGATTTATTTTTAGTGCTGTTGATAAAGGATTGACAAAATGGAATAGTCATGCAAAAATAATATATCAATATCAAAGTGGAAGATCTACATTGACATTATAATAATATCATGGGCTTACATGTGAAGTATCATTACTAATCTGGAAATTGAATGATTGGGTCCTAACTGTAAAAAAAATGTCAAAACTCAAGGTATTGTAAATATATGATGAAGAACTCCCGTCAGTCTTGAAGTACAGATTCAACACTGACTTTCAAGTTTGGTTGATCAGTTTTGGCAATCCTGGTGTGTTCTCTTAACCTTTCTTTTAACCATCCTGATATTATTTGTTTCCATAATGCAACACTACTGTGCTAGTTGGTCGTATTTTTAATGCAGTATAAATACTTTCTAGTGTTCAGATTCTGCGGCAAAAGGACTTTCTAGTGTTCAGATTCTGCAGCAAAAGGACTTTCTAGTGTTCAGAATCAAGTATGATTCTTATTTAGGAAGTTTTGGTTATTTTACATAGTTTAAGCAAATGAAAAAAGAGAAAAATGGCTTCCAACTGAGTGACTGAATATCTTTTACTCAACGTTACTTTTAAGCTTTTGGAAGTTTTGAAGGTGTTGTGATGTATGTAACAAAAAGGAATGAGAGAAAGAGAAAATATTGATAGTGAAGAATGCAAAATTAGATTCTGAATATTTAAAGATTCTTAAAATCTTTATTAAATCAACCATTTTTAATGTTAGTACACAACTAAGTGCAAACAACAACCCAAAGCCTATACAACTGTGCATCATATTTCTGCAATACAATTATCAAATTCTCACTGGTAAATAAAATCTATCAAATAAACAAATCTAATAAAATATCAAGCCAATATTAAGTTTAACAGCAGCACTTGAGTTGTACAAAAGAGAAATGATGCTCAGAGCATATTATTATATAAGAAAATAATGCCATTAATTCTACACCAATAAAAGGGAATCCCTATCATTTATCATATCAAGACATGGGGTTCAATCCACAGCTAACTAAAATTTGTGTCAGTGATAATAATCTGTATAAATAAGCATTGCATACTGAATGACTGTGCACTAAGTGTCTCATTCTTATTGATATGCAATGGGGAAAAGAAGGATAGTATTTCATAACTTATCTATCTTAACACGAATTTGTAAATAGAGGAAACCCGAGGCCTTTACTAGGGTAGGACACCGATTCCTCGTGAATGAGTTGTGGCTAGACCAAGGTAGATTACATTCTCAGGCTCAGGTAACAAATATGGTTCATTGCATTAGGAAACTACGGGATGTTGCAATTGAAAACATGGGAAATTAACATTTTAAACAATATTCCCGATACAGAGTATGCTATTATTCTCTCTTTTATATTCCCTAGACTCCTAGTTCCCGACAGGTACCCCAAGGCAGAGAGGGGGGGGGGGGGTCATATCACTAAGAACTGTTCTTTCATATGGTTTTGAGACAATATCCCTTATGTGGAAAAAACGAACACATGTGCTACATATAAACTGAATATCAACCAAATATCCAAAGGCTCTCAATCAAACGTCCTGCAATCCTGCAATGCAAGCAAAACGACCCTATCAATTGCAAGAAACCATCTGGTGATTTCTTATCAATTGAACCATCTCTATCTTGGGTTATTATTTGCAATACGGTGCTCATTTCCAAACCTGGCGTGTATCCGTCAAAAAAAGACAAGACAAAGCAATCTATTAAGTGCAATTGAATGTTAGTCTTGCAAAACCCACGAAAACCATTACACACAAAAAAAGGAAAAAAAAAAAATAAAAAGTCAAATCCCCATTAGAAACTTCATCACACCTCTCCGTACCTCTGCTGTCACTCTCCTCAAGTTCTCCCACACTCTGCCGTAAATCTATCTGATCATCCTTACCCATCCTGTTCATCTGACCCGCTTTTTTCCCAGGTTTTAGCAACCTTTTAGAGTTCAATACATGTCGCCGCGGTCCTCCACCTGTCTCGTCTCGTCTTCTTCTTCGTGTTTACAAACTGCTTGGTACGGGTGTTCGGATGCGTGACTCTAGGGTTGCGGCGACGACTTGGTGTGTTCTGGAATGGGGGGTTTTGAGGGGGTTTTGGGTGTTTGGTAGGGTTTTTTGGGTGTGTTTGTTGGTGGTGGTGATGGTTTGTTTTTGGTGGGTTTGTTGGGTTTTGGGTTTTGAGGATGGTTGGGGTTGTTTTTGGTTGTGATAGGAGGGGTAATGATCGAACGTTAGCTTTGGTCATAGAAAATGGTTTGTTTTGAGGGGTGACTCTTTCAGAATTAAGGGATTTGTTAATTTAGAAAAAAAGTGGAAATTCAGCGATCTGTTACTTATTTCATATCCAAACTGTCAGACGAAAATACTGTGAAAAATGAGGTAAGACAATTATATCTTTTATCTTCATTCTATTTCTTCAAGCTTAGTGTTAATCTGTATCATATACATCTATGTACAGTATAATCTGTGACACATTTGATAAGGACATACTATTTTACCTATTTGATATTCCCATGGCAATCATCTATCACAATCAGCTAACCGTAGACACAATAGCTTCCAGATGCTAAATACCCCCTCCCCCCATCAGAAAGCAGTTATGTAACTATAAGGGGCAGTGATTACAAATGCCCCACCGTCCCCTTATCATTTCGGATAACGAAACTGATTATAACCAAAATTATCAGAAAGGTGACTTTGTTGACTGAGTGTCCTTTTCTCATTACTACGTTTCATCATGTAAAGTATGTTGCCTGTAATAAAAGCAACTGGTTCTTGTCTTGAGATTTCTGTGGGTGTGCAGTAATCTTTGCTTTACTGCTGGTGTGATTTAGAACAATATAATTATGCCCTTACATCAGAGAAATACATGGTATATAGAAACATTTAGGCACCGGTGTAAATACAGTGGGCTAAAATGGGAACCTGGATCTCCCACTTATTAATGGTGTAATGTTATCTGCACTGATCGACACAAAAATGTTTGGGAGGGGCCTTATGGCTTTAATATCGCTAAAAAAAACATCGCAAATACAGCTCCCGCCATACCACCTCCATTACGGCCTCGAGCCTTCAGTCTGTGACACCCCTTTGAAATATCCACTGGTTCCGTCAATGGCGTGGGAAGAAATATATATATATATATATAAATATATACATTGTCGGTGTCTTTTTTCGATATGCAGCTATGTCAGACGTAGCAAAAGACATAGAAATGTTTAAACAAAACTATTTCGAAACAGGAATGTAATGCCTACAGAGAATCAAGTTTTGTTAACGTGGTTAAATCTTTCAGTGATACTTTAGAAGATTATATGATAAAATAATTTATACAAGAAAAGTGACTGACATCAACATCTGTAAAGAGTGACGTTTAGTGTTGACAAAGATTTGCGAGTGTTTTTACAGCTACCCTTATAAAATCTTCAAGTGTATTTACTTCTACGATTTTCCCGGGTTATTCCAAGTCGAGGTTCCATTACTCGTTCCCACGTGTGGAATCTCACTCTTTTTGTCACACTCCTTCCCCGGTAATTATTTATTTTATTTCATTACGTTATTTATGTTGCGAAAAGTACCTTCACGCTATTGCACTAAGCTAAGGTGAAATATCTTCGTGATAGTGAATACACAGAGATTTTTGCATCACATGGAGAAGAGAAATAGTGTTGGAAAAATATGCAGTAGATTATTGTGTTTCGTGTACTCGTTGATAGTTAAAAAAAATATGAATACAAAACTGCTTTTAGTTAGCTTTTCTTCCACATTACACCTGATCCATTACTTAACCTACAACTGATTAGTTATTTCTTGTAATTCTTACAAATAATCAAGGAACACATCTTGGGTAGTGCCAATATTTGCTAACCTTGGATAAGATAGATTGAACGCATGTTTTTCGCAACAGTAATTTTTTTTACGAGTCTTAGATAAGTTATTCTGTGGCACTTTTGTTGCCACTGTAAGTTTTACAACAAATATTAAGCTGATTTCTTTTTATCATTATTATTTGTTTTTCAGTGATTTGTCACTCCATGTTTTACTTAAAACAAATATTAGGTAGATTTCTGTTTAACACTATTACTAAATTTCTTCTAGTATTTATTTTAGAGGAACTTCATTATATTACAAAAACTAAGAATCTGTCCTGCAAATACCTGACAGTCACCAATATATTAATTAAAAACTAAGGAAACACTAGCTTAAATACAATAACAAGATACAGAGGGTTAGAACATCAAAACTAAACCCAACTTCATTATACAAAAATGACCAGGATATACGATGTTATTTTGTTATGCAAAATTTGACACAGGCGTAAATATGCAATATTTATATTCTCTCGTAAATGACGTAACCAAAATACTACTCCAGGAATCAAGACTTTAATGATACAAACTTTACAATATTAATCCATAATTAGACATTTAAAGTAAAGCAGCAGTGATGCCTTTGTTTATTCAGTATTATTAGCTTTAATAGTACCTTTCGAGTTATAATATCCAGGGAGTGAATTATTACCCATTTCCTTGCTGAAACTAAACATGTTGGATATCTATTCAGAATCTCATGGATGAAAATGAGAAAATAGTCTCTCTCAAGAGGTCTGTTCTAATATATTTTTTTCATCCTCTTCTTTGACTGGTTTTCAGTCCATAAACACACACTACTAAACAATAATATTCTGTCACAGTTTTACGAAATTCTGGTCCCACGGAGATGAATCGTGTGTGAAGGGGCGTTAGAAATTATATATATATAAAAGAGCTAATTCTATAATTGAGAACGTAAAGAAGAGAACTCGCAACTCCTGATATTACACAAGAACAACCTTAAAATATTAATGGAAAATCCCTTAAAGCCGGGACTGTTTCGAGAATATTACGTTCGTAAAATATAAACAATTACTCGACAGACGAAAAAAAAAGACAACGGGGGACACAAGAAGAATCCGAAACCTTATAGAGTCAATAAAGAGACCACTAAAAGGGATCGAATCCACTACGAAACCCACTCTTCACGAACCCCTAAGATGAGTTTATAGCTCACATAATAATACTTAGTGAATATGTTCAATTAAGGAAAACAGGGCTTCGGGAGTTCATGGTTGCCTTTTATGACTCCATCTTGCTTCGGAAATAGAAAAAAAAATGTGAAGGTCGAAAAGCGAAGAATTTTGCCCAGGCAGGATTAACCAAGGTAAAGTTCAGAGGGGAAAAGTGAAAAAAAAAAATAAAATAAATAGGTAAGTTGAAGAAGGATCGGAACCTTTTGGGTAAAGTGTTGATCATACTGAAAAACTTATCAACTTAATGTATCCTTTTCCTGCAACAATTAGAAACAAACAAACAAAACAAACAAACTAGTAGCTCTTATAGATACAAAACACGTTAGAAGAACATCCCGTAGATACAGCATCTAGTTTACTTGTATTTACAAAGTCTTACTGCAAGTAGCGCCTTTCATAAAAGTGGAAAGGGTAGGCGTAATAATTGTGTGTGGGTAGGTAATCAAGGTTTATGATGTTACGGGATCAGTGCTTCAGCCCCCCCAAAAAAAAAACAACAACAACAACAAAAAACAAAAAAACTGAGAAGTAATGATGCAATATGTATAAGGTTTGTATTTCCATCCCTAGAATATGACTCGGGGGTGGGGGCCCTGGGGGGGGTACACTCATGTACAATATATATAATACGATAGTATAGTGTCACTATATGCAGAAATATTCCTTGTTAGACAACGTTAGTGAAGACTGCCCATTGCAGCAGAAAATCTATTAATTTCGTTGTTATAGATACTATCGACAGCAAAAGTATCTATTGAAATATCAAATGGGTATATCTTTTTATAACAAATATCATAGACTATATTTTGGTGAACATTATATATTCGTCGTCTCTGTTACTGTCTGTAATGGTGACCATTTTTGTATTTATTGTTTCTTCTATTTTTAGTTTCAACTTCTGATTCAATGAATTTTTTCATGATTACTGCCATAATACCATAAAGATTTTGTTCATTTATAAGAGTAAACATTCGAAATAATTTATTGTTTTTTTTCCGTGTTTTAGATTTTATATTGGGTGTGTGTTGTAGCGAGAAGTTTTTTCGCTTTTGACTTTTATATATATATAGTTTTGCTTTCTATTTTGTTCTTTGTGTGTGTAATAATTCTGTTTACGTTCTATGGTGATGTTTCAGTATCGTCTGCATTGAAACATTGTTTTAATTTGTCACGAAACGCTGATAATGCAGAAGAATCTGTGTCCTGTGTTGGGACATGTATTATACAAACACACTCATTTATTATACTCATTGTTAATCCATATGCGTATAATAAGAAATCCATTTATCGATCTTGGTATACGTTTTACTGCTAGAATCCATAATCCAAACACACACAGTTACTCACACACTCACTCACTCACACACACACTCATTCACACACACGCACACTCATACATACAAATAAACAAACACAAACACACATATTCACACACTTATATAAATGCACGTATGCATGAGTGCAAATATGCAACGCACATACATGCAATTACACACATCTGTGTATGTGTGCGTGTGTTTGTTTCCCTCAACTCTCTCTCTCTCTCTCTTTCCCTCTCTCCCTCTCTCTCTCTCTCTCACTCCCTCTCTCTCCCCCTCTCTCACTCTCACTCTCTCTCTCACTCCCTCCCCCCTCCTCTCTCTCTCACTCTCTCCCCCCCTCTTTCTCTCTCTCCTTCCCTCCCTCCCCCCCTCCCTCTCTCTCTCCCTCCCCCCCTCTCTCACTCTCTCTCTCTCTCTCTCTCTCCCTCCCCCCTCTCTCTCACTCTCTCTCTGTGCCTCCATTTCTCTTTATCTCCCCTCCCCAAAATCAGCTGATTTACCTCCTCTATTTTCTCGAGCACCGTTATAAGGCTGTCAATAAGCGACTCCTCGTCATTTCTCGGACAAAAGTCCATTTTATCTTTGCATTTTACGATCATGTCGGAGCCACACACTTGAGATGAGTTTCCCCATCATTTTATGGAGCATCATGGACCGCGGTTGTTGACTGTTTGTATAATTAAATGTGGTTATCCATCCGTTTTCTTCGTTGTTTATGTTCCGGAATGTGACTCAAATTACAATCCCCGCTTTTGTTTTGTTTTTTCTTGTATCGAACGTTTGTTTCATGAATTTGAATTGTTTTTCTTTTCTTTTAAATTGTTATTTTCTATCATCATGATGTTTCATTTATCTTACGTTTCTACATTTCTCATATTCGGCAAATATGAACAAGATTTCGAAACATATGAACAAAATTTCGAAACTTATCAACAAGAAGAGTCGGCCATTTTGTAAGCCAACAATGCGCATGGAGATATTCCCTTTTTTTTAATATCTATAAGTAATTCTGAATATGAAACCCGTATTTTTTTCCCTTTTCCTAAGCCATTAAGTATTCTTATCAAGTGCCTTATACGTTAGGAAACGCAGAAGATTCCTAGTTGTTGATAAGGGGTTGCTATTAAACAAGACTTTTCCTATTGTTGAATCCGTGTTGGTTATTGAATATTATCATATATCATCATTGCAGATTGCAGTTTATGATTTTCACATGACTTTGCAGTCTGTGGAGATCACGTATAGAGACCAAGGATTCATCTTTTTATTTATATTTTACAATTTAGTGTGTATGGACGTTTCGTATTTAATTAATCATAGTTATCATCCCTTTTTTTTATTTTTTTTTTATTTTTTATTTTTTTTTTAATTTCTGTTCTTTTCGTATCTGGTTCTGGTGAATTTGAAAGAGTGCTGGGTTAATGTTTTTTTCTTCTGATATGCATGG
Source organism: Penaeus japonicus (assembly GCF_977035675.1). NCBI lineage: Eukaryota > Metazoa > Arthropoda > Malacostraca > Decapoda > Penaeidae > Penaeus > Penaeus japonicus. The sequence continues at coordinate 1,949,821 of NW_028234421.1, read as the reverse complement.
CACAAAATCTTTTCCTTCTTTCATATTTTTCCTTCTTTTATCTTTCTATTATGGCAGATATTAATCCAGTGAAAAAAACTAAATCTAGGATAGAAAAGGTCACACATACACAAAGAAGGAAAAAGTTATTATATATTTTCTTGATAATTCCAAAAAAGTTGGTGATGGTAATGATGATAATAACAGATATGCTAATATTGTTAATGGTAATAATGATGATATAAATTTGATAATAAGTATAATGATGATAATAGTGATGATATCACTATCATCTTTATACTTACTATCATTATTATATCATTATTATTGTTGCTATTACTGTTTTTATTATTGTTATCATTATTACTGTTATCATAATTATTACTATTATCATTGTTATCGTTAACCTTTCTAACAACATTATTGTCATTGTTATTACCATTATCATAATAATTAGTGTCAATATTACTTTATTTACAATATCGTTGTTATTATCATTATTATTATTATCATTGTTAATATCATTATTGTTATCACATTCAATATTGATATTTTCATTATATTATCATAATTATTATTATCATCATTATCATTATCCTCTTTGTTATTATCTCTGACATTATTATCATTATATTCTTCTTATCATTATCATCATTTCTATTATTACTACCGCAAGAATAACAACTACCACTATTATCATCATTATTATTATTAGCATTATCATCATTTTTGTTATTTCTAAACTACTATTGTTATTATCCTCCTTCTCTTCCTCTTCCTCCTCCTTCTCCTCTTCCTCCTCCCCCTCCTCTTCCTCTTCCTCTTCTTCCTCCTACTCCCCCTTCGTATCCTATATTTTTTCACTGGATTAATACCAAAATTATATGTATATGAGCTGTGTGTATGAATTTGTATTTGTACACACACACACACACACACAGACACACATAAACACACACACACACACACAAACATACACACACACACAAACACACACACACACACACACACACAGACACAGACACACACACACAAGCACACAAACATACACACCCACATCTACACACACACACACACACACACACACAGACACAAACACACACACACACAAACACAAACACAAACACACACTACACAACAAAAATAACCAAGAAACGCATAAGTATTCCTATATAAACAAACATCTCGGATTCTTCTCGATAACGACCAACAGGTGTTCCGATCTCGCCTCGATACCTTATAGAAAACAAAAGACGGTGCCCAATAAGCTACGCGTCGTTTCGAAAGGGAATCCACTACCACCTCAATTCCCTTTAAATAGGATTACTGTAGACTCGAAGTGGATTATAAACGGAACAATTAGCGAGTACTCGAGTTGTTAATTAATGGTCTTTCTAGCCACTCGGAAGCTATTTCATTTCACTTTTCACTTTATGAATATTTTCTTCTTTTTCAAATGGTTTATGAACGTTTGTAAAGTTTACTTGTAGCTGCCGTGGCTATCTGAAAGAAGTTATTTTGATTATCTAGTAAGGCGGTGTTCGGATATGTTCTGTGACTTGGATCTCGTGATGAATGGATATTGTTATCTTTTGGAATGAAGTTTAGGATGAAGTTTGGAATGAATTTAATGCCATGTTTGGAGTGAAGTTAATTGATATTGTAGTCTTCGCAAATCTCTCTGAACTGAAGTGAACTGTAATCTTTTGGAATGAAGTTGATGTCATGTTTGGAATGAAGTTAATGTCATGTTTGGAATG
>NW_028234421.1:1908082-1918082 GCF_977035675.1 Penaeus japonicus | reverse complement strand
GGTGACGTCACGAATGTAAACACTGGCCGGTTCTTCGGGAGTTCGGAGTCATGCTCGAGCCACATGGAGGGAGGGTGGAGGGAAGGTGGTGGGAGGTGGTGGGGGTGGAGGGAGGGGAGGGAGGTGGGGGTGGTAGAAGGGGGGGAGGGAGGTGGGGGTGGTGGTGGAGGGGGGGTGGGGTGGTAGAGGGTGGAGGGTAGGGAGGTGGAGGTGGTGGGAGTGGTGGGGGGTGGGGGTGGAGGGAGGGGGAGGGGGAGGGAGGTGGTGGTGGTAGAGGGGGAGAGGTGGGGGAGGAAAAGGATGGGGAGGGGGAGGGGGAGGGGGAGGAGGAGGAGTAGGTGGAGGTGGAGGAAGGGAGAGGAGGAGGAGGAAGAGGAGGTGGCAGTGGAGGTGGTGGTGGAGGAAGAAGAGGAGAAGAAGAGAGTGTTGGTGGGGGGGGGAGGGGCGATTAAGGAGAGAAGAAGAGAACCACGAAGAAAAATAAAGAAGAAAATAAAGCAAAAGAAAAAATCAAGAAAAAAAGAAAAGAAAGAAAATAAAACAAAGAAGAAGAAAGAAGAAAAAAGAAAAGAAAAACAATAACAAGAAAGAACGAAGGGTGAGGGGGTGGGGGGGGTATTAGCAGGAAAGGAAAATAAAAAATAAAAAATAAAATAAAAATAAAAATGAAAATAACAAGAAGTGGTGGGCAGGGGGGGGAGGGGTGTCAGGAAAGGAAAGAAAAAAAGAAGAAAGAAAATAACAAGGAAGTGGTGGGCAGGGGGGTGGGGGGGGGGGGATTATGAGATGTTGATGGTGTGGCAATGGTGAGGATGATGATGGTGATAACGGGTATGGAATAGTGCGAGTGATAGTGATGGTCGAGGCAAGAGGAAGTAGGAGAAACGTTAACAAAAATAGTATAGTGATGATGGTAATGATAGTTGTAATTACTTTGATGTTGTTTTGTTGTGACACTAATTATAATGAACATCATTCGTATCAACAAGGATTTTAACAAAGCAAGGGAGGAAGGAAGGAAACAGGAGGTGGTGGTGGAGGAGGAGGAGGAGGAGGAGGAGGAGGAGGAGGAGGAGGAGGAGGAGGAGGAGGAGGAGGAGGAGGAGGAGGAGGAGGAGAAGGAATAATAATAATAATAATGATAATAAAGATGATGATAATAATAATAATAATAATAATCATAATAATAACAATAATAATAAGAGGAAGAAGAAGACATAAAAAGAAGAAGAAGAAAGAAAAAGAAGAAGAAAAAATATAAGGAGAAAAATAAGAAGAGGAAATAGAAGAAAAAAAAGAAGAAAAAAGAAGAAGAAGAAGGAAGAAGCGGAATAATAATAATAATAATAATAAGACGAATAGGAAGAGGAAGAAGGGGAAGAAGAGGAAGAATCCAAGGGGTTTCCGAGTGTCACCTGCCGCGCAATCTGCCATCTCTCTGTCTTCCTCACTGTCTCCTTTTCGCTCGTGTTTCGGCCCGACTGTCGTGCCTTCACACTTGATTAGCGCCGTTTGGTTCGGCACATTCCTAGCGCTGAATGGCCTTGTTGTGCTGTACAAATAACCCGGCTAGAAATGGGCGGTTCTTGTGCTTCATTCTCTTTTTTTCTCTCTCTCTCTCTCTTCTTCTTCTTCTCTCTTTCTCCTCTTCTTCTTCTCTTCTCTCGCTCTCTCTTCTTCTCTCCTTTTCTCGTATTTTCTTTCTTTGCATTTGCTTCAGTTTTTTTCCCTTCTTCTCTTCACCTCGTTTTTCTTTTCTTTCGCCTTTCTCTTCTACTCTCCTCCGTCTTAGCGTTTCTTTCCCTGTTTCTTCTTCCTTATTATCCTTCCCCTTTTTCCTCCCCTTTGCGGCAACTCCCCTCTTTCTCTCCCCACCTTCCCATTCCCTAGTTCTTCAAAGTTATCTCTCTCTCTCTCTCTCGTTAGTTCTCCAAAGTTCTCTCTCTCTCTCTCTCCACTCTTCTTTTATGTCTTATTTTATTTATTGAAGATGAGGCATAAGAAACATATGATTATTTGTTCTATCCTAATATTATGTTTTCTATTTTTTTCCTCGTTGTCTTTTGATTCAATTTGTTGCTATTTACTTCGCGTTCTTATTCACCCTTTTGTTACTTCTCTTATCAACATCACGTTTTCTATGTGCCTTCATCCCCGTTTTCTGTCCTTTTCTTTCTGTTTCTCTTATTTCTTTTATTTTTCATGGCAGTCTTCTTGTTCTTCTAGACACGATATTCACCGATTTTTCCTGTTCTTCCTTGTTCTTTACGTAATGCATTTTCTTCCTTAGTTACAGTATCCTAACGGCTTCATTTTCACTAAACTTTCCTTGCTGTGCATTTTCTTTTCACTGCTTTTCTGGTCTTTCTTGTTCCTCTGTATACATATTCCTAACCCTAGGCGATGTAAGGGTAAACAAAGAAAGTTAAAGAAGAAAAAAACACAGCGAAAAAGAGGAAGGACTTCAAACGTAAAATAAAGTTTAAAAAAAGGTGAAAGAGAAAGACAAAGAAACGGAGAGTAAATATTTTGAGGTTCAAAGGACTGGCAAAGAAAACGGGAAAGGGGAGAGGCGGGAAGGGAAAGACAACAGAGAGGAGAGGAGAAAAGAGGAGAGGAGGGGAGGGGAGGAAGGGAGGAGATTGGAGGGGGGGAGGGAAGAGTGAGGGGGAGAGAGAGAGGAGGGGGATAAGGAGTAGGGAGGTGGGAGAGATGGGGGGCGGGGGGAGGGGAGGGGGCAAGGTAAGGAGAGGGGAAGGGAGAAGGTAAGGGGGAGGGAGGGGTGTGGCGTTGTACAGTGTGTAGCGTGAAAAGAGTCATCCATCAGCCAAGGGCCAACCTAGACGTAGGCAGGTCATCACCCACCAGCCAGGCTCTGCCACCATCCCTGCCAACACCCCTTCCAACGTCCCTCGCTCTACACCAAAAGCTATCTTCAACATTCAACACTTTCTATCGCCGTTTTCTGTTCTATTGCATCGCACAGGTCCTTCTCCTTCATCCCCTTTGGTTCTCTGATAACATTAGTGTCGTTCTGTCGTTATTCTCATTCATTTCTTCATCAATCAGTTTGAGTCATTTAAGCCGAATATATAAGATGAAGAAGAGTCTTGGTATAAGAAGTGTTCTTTGGTACAGTTAAAAGGCTCTCTCCTCCTTCCTTGAAACCACCATGGCTCAGCTCGACCCTCCTTCAACCCAACCGTCTCCGAGAACCACCAGCACAAGACGCGGGTCCTCGTTTCACACGCTCTTTGTTTCACTTCGAAGAAATCGTCTCTCTACCTCGAGCACGCCTTTGGACCTCTCACAAAAAGCCCTCCCATCTCACAAAAAAGCCCACGCTTCGAAAAGACTGTTTTCCTCTTCGACGCATCTGCCACTCTGCACGCTGAACGATGACATGCTTTCCTTTCCCTTCCATGCGATCTTCCTGCTGTGCCGTTCGTCTCAAGCTCGCTGCCGATACCCGGAGCGTGTGTGTCGAGCGGCCGAAGGCGGCGGCGGCAGCGGCGGCCGCGGCAGCGTCTAGTTGCCAAACTGTTGTCTAAGGTCCGCCAACCCCAACCCTGAGGGCCAATGTTATTCTTCCTTGACACCGACGAGCCACCGGGGGATAGAAGTGCGCGCGGGCGCGGACCGCGACTACTAGTGGCAGATGGCTGGCTGGGCTTGCTCTTAGTGATGAAGAATGTTGCGAACTCTTTGCTAAATAGGAGTGAGATGGTCCACGCTCTACCAGGGGAGATGCGGGGGGGGGGGGGGATGGTAGAGGGAGTTGCGATGAAGTGGGGGGTTGGGTGGGTGGGTTAGAATGGTCATGAGATTGCTAAGTTAGGCGTGACTTGAGGTTTAATCAGGATGAGTAAGTTTGCTGGAAAGGATCCACGCATTGTGTTTACGAGGAAGGATGACTGTCTAAATCCTGCCCGAAATCTGCAGAAGCTTTGATTTTTCTTAAGCCGAGGACCTCAAGAACGAACATCTCTTCTACCGACCCACAAGCTATACCTATTATATAAAACTGACGTCACCTAACTTTGAGAATAAACTCAGTCACCTCAACTTTGAGAATAACTACCGTCACCTAACTTTGAGAATAAGGGAGATTTGTGGAGATTGTACAGTGTGTAGCGTGAAAAGAGTCATCCATCAGCCAAGGGCCAACCTAGACGTAGGCAGGTCATCACCCACCAGCCAGGCTCTGCCACCATCCCTGCCAACACCCCTTCCAACGTCCCTCGCTCTACTCCAAAAGCTATCTTCAACATTCAACACTTTCTATCGCCGTTTTCTGCTCTATTGCATCGCATAGGTCCTTCTCCTTCGCCCCCTTTGGTTCTCTGATAACATTAGTGTCGTTCTGTTGTTATTCTCATCAATTAAGAGGAGTCAGTCTTGGTATATTTTAGCCGAAAGACAAAGAAGAAGAAGAGTCTTGGTATATTTACTGTCTTTTGTACAGTTAAGGCCTTTCCTCCTTCCTTCCTTCGAACCACCAACGGCTCAGCTCGACCCTCCTTCAACCCAACCGTCTCCGAGAACCACCAGCACAAGACGCGGGTCCTCGTTTCACAAGCTCTTTGTTTCACTTCGAAGAAATCGTCTCTCTACCTCGAGCACGCCTTTGGACCTCTCACAAAAAGCCCTCCACATTCACCACTCTTTTACACGCTTCGAAACAGACTGTCTTCCCTCTTTCCGACGCATCAGCCACATCTGCCACGCATGATTCTGACATGCTTTCCTTTCCCTTCCCATGCGACCTACCCGGTGACGTTCGTCCTCAAGATCGCTTCCCGATTCCCGACGCGTGTGTGTCGAGCGGCCGAGGCGGCGGCGGCAGCGGCGGCGGCAGCGGCAGCGTCTAGTTGCCAACCAAACTGTTGTCTAAGGTCCGCCAACCCCAACCCTGAGGGCCAATGTTATTCTCTCCTTGCCACCGACGACGCCCCCGGGGGATAGAGTGCGCGCGCGCGGACCCGCTATCTCGTGGCAGATGGCTGGCTGTGTCTTGCTCTTAGTGTTGAGACATGTTGAGACTCTTTTTCTAAAATAGAGTGAGAGTCACGTTCCTACTAGGGGAGAGTGGGGGGGGGGGGAGATGGTAGAGGGAGTTGCAATGAAAGTGGCAGGTTCTTAAGGGTGGGAGTAATGGTCAATGAGATGGCTAAGTTAGGCGAGACTTGATGATTACTCAGGATGAGTAAGTTTGCTGGAAAGATCGCATCGCACTTGAGTTTACTGAGGTTCTCAACTGTCTAAAATCTGCCTCGAAATCTGCCGAAGCTGTTGATTTTCTTAAGCCGAGGACCCTCAAGAACGACCATCTCTTCTACCATGATACAATGCCTTTACCTATTATAACTACCGTCACCTAACTTTGAGAATAAAAATCAGAAAACCCAATAAAGTATCCGGCACATAGGGTAATGTACTGCCAATTTGGTACATTTACACAGACACGGTGAAATCGCTCCACAGTATGGTTACGCAAGAACAGAATTCGCACAAGCTGAAAACTCTGGATGAAATACACTAAGGTGGACTCGTAACCGTAACCATTAACAGTGCCACAGAAAACTAAAAACTAAAAGGTGTAGCATAAGGAAGCTCACCGCAATGAAGCTCAACCACAGTCAAGCTTACCGCAATAAAGCTATACCACAATTGAAGCTCACCGCAATGAAGCTATACCACAGTCAAGCTTACCGCAACGAAGCTATACCACGATGAAGCTCACCGCAACGAAGCTATACCACAGTCAAGCTTACCGCAACGAAGCTATACCACAGTCAAGCTTACCGCACTGAAGCTATACCACGATGAAGCTCACCGCAACGAAGCTAAACCACAGTCAAGCTTACCGCAATGAATCCCTACCACGATGAAGCTATACCACGATGAAGCTCACCGTACCGAAGCTCAACCACAATTGAAGCTCACCGCATTGAAGCTTTACCACAGTCAAGCTTACCGCACTGAAGCTATACCACGATGAAGCTCACCGCAACGAAGCTATACCAAAGTGAAACTCACCGCAATGAAGCTCAACCGCAATTGAAGCTCACCGCAACGAAGCTCAACCACATTTGAATCTCACCGCACCGAAGCTCAACCACAGTCAAGCTCACCGCAACGAAGCTCAACCACAGTCAAGCTCACCGCAACGAAGCTCAACCACAGTCAAGCTCACCGCAACGAAGCTCAACCACAGTCAAGCTCACCGCAACGAAGCTCAACCACAGTCAAGCTCACCGCAACGAAGCTCAACCACAGTCAAGCTCACCGCAACGAAGCTCAACCACAGTCAAGCTCACCGCAACGAAGCTCAACCACAAATGAATCTCACCGCAGCGAAGCCCTCTACCACGATGAAGCTGTACCGGCGGCGCGGCGCGGTGTGTTCTGTTCCACGAGTGAAGAATCATCCCAATGACGTATCGCTTGAGCTTTTCGCCGAGTCATCGCTTGGCTAAAGTTGCTGACGACACATGGGCGCGTCCGAAGGGCTGCTGGCCGATCGCCGCTCGAGGTTTGTTTGGTAAAAGCGAGACGAAGTCGGAGTCGCCAGGAAACAGAGGTGGTCGGTCGTGTCGTCCCGAGAACGCGGAAGGACGGAATAAGCCACGTCTGTCTTGCAAACGATTGCAAACGATTGCATAGAACTCGTCGGTCGGAGGGAAACCGAGATAAAATATAAGATCGTTTTGATCGAGTCCAATTATTCTCCGACATGATCTAAATTTTCACTGAAACACTTAACCAAAAAAGAAAAAAAGTTTCCAAACTAATATATCACGGCACCAGACTTCCGAGATCGCCAATAAATTGCCCGAAACGTCAAAATGGTCGAAATATATCAAAATCTTTCATCGTAAAAATGTTTACGGGACAAAAACTAAAGGCAGGTTCCTTGGGAATTTATGGTAGTCAGCCCCTAGACTCATCCATCATGAATCCTATGCTAAGGGTCCACATCCTATAGTTCCTTCTACCTATACCCAATAGAGGTAATAGTTATTCATTATACTAAAAAAAAAGAAAAAAAAGAAAGAGAACTAATTATTAACTACCCTCTTTTTTATGTGTGTGTGAGCGAGGATTTGGATTAAGTTTGATGTATCCTTGGCTCGTGTAATAACCGAGTTTCTAGTCCTTGGATAGGTATCTAAGGGGCGTTGAAGTCTCCACGACGCTTGTTGCATAGGGCGGTTGGGGAGGAAGCCTCGGTTGAGAGCTGTTGAGATTTCGCTTTATATCATTCGATCATTCTTGCGTATGGATCGTTTATTTTGCGTTCTCAGATAGAGAGGGAGGGAGGGTGGGAGGGTAGGAGAGGGAGGGAGGGAGGGAGGGAGGGAGGGAAGGAGGAAGAGAGAGAGAGAGAGAGAGAGAGAGAGAGAGAGAGAGAGAGAGAGAGAGAGAGAGAGAGAGAGAGAGAGAGAGAGAGAGAGAGAGAGAGAGAGAGAGAGAGAGAGATGAAAGAGATAAAATATAAAGAGTGAGTAAGAGAGAATGGAAGAGAAAGAGTATGAAAGAACCGGAGAGGAAGGAAATAGGATAATGGAGAGAGAGAGAGAGAGAGAGAGAGAGAGAGAGAGAGAGAGAGAGAGAGAGAGAGAGAGAGAGAGAGAGAGAGAGAGAGAGAGAGAGAGAGAGAGAGAGAGAGAGAGAGAGAGAGAGAGAGAGAGAGAGAGAGAAGGAACCGATGGCACTTACTCCAAACTGTTCATCGAAGTTTCCATCAGATGTTCTTCCTTCCATCTCTCGCATCTGAAAAGACAAAAAAAAAGTTTTAGAAAAATAACCACAAATGAAAAACAACAACAACAACAACAAACAATCCATTAAACAAAATGAACAAGCACAATCGAGAGCCATACATTACCCACACCTCTAACCCCCCTTCCCGACCCCACCCCACCCCACAACCACCCAACTCCCGCCCCCTCACAACCACCCAACTCCCACCCACCCCACCCACCCACAACCACCCAACCCCCACCCTACCCACAAACTTCCAACCCCCACCCCACCCACCCACAACCCACAACCCCTTCCTGAACCCTCATGACCAACCCCCACCCACAACCACCCAACCCCCACCCACCCCACCCACAACCACCCAATCCCCACCCCCCCCAACATCCCAACCCCTTCCTGAACCCTCATGACCCCCCCCCTCCCCCCGGCACCCATGCGAGCGCTTAGGCCAACAGGATCAAAAATCCTCGGCCAACTAACGGAAAGATTACACGTTTCCCGCCGGACAGACGCTGATTACACCGCACGATAATTGTTATCGGATCCGGTGATACAAAAGCAACGTCGGGGGGTGGGGGAGGGAGGGTGAAGGAGGGGGTGAGGGAGGAGGGAGGAAGGGGTGGGGGAGGAGGAAGGGAAAAGGGGGTTGGGGTGGGGGGAGGAAGGGAAAGGGGGGAGGGGGTGGGGGTTGGAAGGGGGGAAGAAATGGGGATTCTGAGCAGCCCTTTTGACAGGGAACTTCGCTGGGTTTCCCCCCTCCCCCGACTCTGGGTAGGGTTTAGGGCGGGGGTTTAGGGAAGGGAGGGGTTGGTGAGTCGGTGTTTCGGGTTCGTGGGTCGGTGTTTCGAGTCCATGAGTCAATGGGTCGGGATGTGGTTGTGAGTAGGCTCATGGGGAAGAAAATATGTGTTATATGTCAACCAAACCTTATTTAATTATTGCTGTTATTACCGTTCATATCAATATTATTCTTGCAATTCTCTTCTTATTTTCTTTACCAATGATTACTGCAACATCATTATCCTTACTGCATTCCTTCAACAGGTGTCATAACTTTTACCGCATTTAAAAAAAACTTGAAATAATGCCTAAAAGATATACATATTTTATTTCGTAAAACTAATGAAAAATATTAGCCTGTCTTTCCTTCTGATGCTCCGTAATTAGTGTAATATAGAAAGGAATATTAATATAAAAGAGGAGAAAGGGATAAGAAAGGAAGAGGGTGGATGAAGATGAGGTAAAATAAGAGGAAATAGGAAGAAGAGGAGGAAAAGGAGGAGGAGGAGGAGAAGAAGGAAAAAGGTGAGGAGGAGAAATAGAAGAAAAAGAAGAAAAGGAGGAGAAATAGGAAGAGGAGGAAAAGGAGGAGAAATAGGAAGAAGAGGAGGAAAAGGAGAAATGGAAGAAAAAAAAAAGAAGAAAAGGAGGAGGAGTTGAAATGGAAGAAAAAGAAGAAGAAAAGCCTAAATAAAGAAAGTGGCGGTATGTACATGAGGGGAGAAGGAAGTTAGGGAGGGAATAGAGGAAGGGAGGAAGGGAAGGGAGGGAGGAAGAAGGGAGACAGGGTCAGTGTCTCAATTCCACTCATAACCACAATGGAAGCGCCGCATCTCCCTGTGTAAAGGGAGATACAATGAGAGACGAGGAGGTTGGGCGGGAAGGGAGAAGGGAGAAGGGGGGGGGGAGGGAGGGGGAGGGAGGAAGAGATGGAGGGATGGATGGAAGGCGTTGAAGAGGAAGGGAGGGTAAAAAGGATAGGAAGGAGGGTAAGGGAAAGGGAGAGGAAAAGGGTGAGAGAGAGAGAGAGAGAGAGAGAGAGAGAGAGAGAGAGAGAGAGAGAGAGAGAGAGAGAGAGAGAGAGAGAGAGAGAGAGAGAGAGAGAGAGAGAGAGAGCGAGAGAGAGAGAGACAGAGAGAGGGAGAGAAGGAAGGAAAAGGGGGAGGGGGAGATTACCGACCGGCGGCTGCGCTTGTCATGGTGATAAATGAACGCCGAGCCCCGGGAAGGTGTCAACGCGGCGCTCCGTTCATAAGGACTTTATATCCTCTCATCCCAGAGCCTAGCACCCGTTTTACCTTGGAATCTCAAGAGGCTATAGCACGTTCTTCCCCCCGCCGCTAATGGCTAGAAGGGAGACCAGGGGCAAAACAAGGGGCTACCATGTGCTGCTCTGAGGGAACGCAGAACAGTTCTTCGGGAACGTCAGAACGAGGACCCGAGTGAACGCCAA
>NW_028234421.1:1885582-1900582 GCF_977035675.1 Penaeus japonicus | reverse complement strand
CACTATTGATGATGATGATAATAATGATGATATGATAATAATAATGATAGTAATGATAATAATAATGATAATAACACTAATCATATTAATAATTATAGTAAAGATTATGATAATGACAATGATAACGATAATTACAATAATAGTGATAATAATAATAATAATGATAATAATAATAATAATAATGGCTGTAATAATATTAATAATAACAATAACATCACCAATAGTATACTAACAAAAAAAAAAATAATAATGACAATAACAATGATAATAACAACAATAGGAATACTACTACTGATAGTAATAAGGACAACAACAACAGTAATAATAACAATAATATTAACAAAATCAATAATACAATGAAAACATGAACACAAAATATAACACAACACTGATCAAAGAAGCACCAGTTTGTTTATCTGCATGAATGTAAACGTATCATGCACACGCACATGCACACACCGCGTCACACCTCAGAAACACCTCACAAGACCTGGCTAAGACTCCTTCCTTCACGAGGAGGAAGGGCCTAAGACAGGTCTTGGGAAATAAGGTTGTTCGGTCTTTATCCTCCACTCCCCCCTCCCCCTCCCCTCCTTCTCCTCCCTTTCCAAAGACCAAAAAAGGATTAGTGAAAAAGGAAAAAGGAAGAAAGAATGAAAGACCGAGTGAAGGCAGTACACTCTGAACCGGTAACGGCCATTGCTCAATCCTTTACTCGAAGGAATTTCCTGGAACCGTCTATTTCGCAGCTCATAATTATCCTTCGGTTCAAACCTCATGAGTCAAAACTCATGCTTTACTCTATTTTCTTTCTTAGGTTTCATAGAAATCTTTTGGTTGCGGAATTTAATAAGTCGCTTGGATCGGGTGACGAGATAAAAAAACAAAAAAACAAAAACAAAATCATAGTGTGCATTTCCACGCTTTCCTTCTCGGTTGCATAACAGGAAAAAAAAGAAGAAAAAATGAAGAAAAAGGAAAATCCTCTCTTTTACAGGGCGCGCAATGCATGCTCCTGAAGACACAATCACAAGATGATAAAGGAATAACGGTGCACTTAATGAACCTCCCCGCCACTAAAAAAAAATGTGCGAAGTCCATCCCTTCCCACACCTCCTTCCGCCCTCAATAATCACACCAGGAATTCAGATAAAGGAAATCGATGATAAACACATCAGCCCATGTGATGTGTGACGTCACACTCTCCCTCCACGGACCGCGGCGGCTGTCACTGGCGAGTACATAATGAATACTAATGAATATTGCGGTCTAAGGTTCATCCTTCACTGACTACCGCGCCGCACGTGGTCCTGCGGTAGTGACCGTTTTAGGCCTATCGTGGTAACTACCGGATGGTCGTTTAGGTACCGAATCTAACCTTAACCCCTTCCCTTGGACGACCGGCGGGTTTCGTCTGACACAACAGTCGCTGGTAGAGTAATGATAATTACAGTCGCTATTACTAATAAGAAAAAGGACGACAACCTTCCGAAATTTCTGGAAGAAGAAGAAAAATCTTTTCGTCCCAGCCGGTATTTTGGTTTTCTAAAGACGGTGGTAAATAACATGGATGATGATAAGGAAAATCAGTAGAATAACACAAGTAAAATTAATGAAATAATCTTTTTTCTTTTTCTTTTTACAATACAATCTTTTAATCACCATAAACAACCCAAAACCAAAACCCATTCTACAGGATTTTCTACTTACACGTGTCTTCAATCTTCCTAACCTAAACTGATCTATATCTAACCCCCTTTCCCTCTGTCCTAAAATCATCTATCCTCCGCTATCTATTTCCTACGACTTATATACTCCCTCCCCCCTCTAGTCCTTCTCCCCCCACTCCCCCTCCCCTAGTCCTTCTCCCCCACCCCCCCTTTCCCCCTCCCTCTCCTTTTTCGACACATCTTTTTCGAGAGGAGGGGGGGAGGGGGGAAGAGGGGAGGGGGTAGAGGGGAGGGGGGAGGGGGAGAGGGGAGGGGGAGAGGGGAGGGGGTGGAGGTAGGGAGGCAAGTAGGTAAGGCTAATGGAAAGGAGATGGGGTGCTGTGAGGTGGGAGGGGGGTGGGGTGGGGGGTGGGGGGTGGGGGGAGGGTGGAGGTAGAGCTGGTTAGCGTTCCCGGATTTTGGCTTCATTTTCAATTATCACGTGACACCTTTCCCTCCCCCCCCCACCGTATCCGGTTCTAGGCCTATCTTCCTCTTTTTTTTTTTTGTTTTGTTTCGAAAGGAAGACTCAGACAGAAGGTACATGATCTATCTATAGTTTTCCTTTCTAACGGTTTTTCCTACGTAAAGTTTCGTGAATAAAGGAGAGAGAAAGAGAAGAAGATCAAGGAAAAAGAGAAAGAGAAGAAGAAAAAGGAGAAGAAGAGGAAGAGGAGAAGAAGAAGAAGAGGAGGAGAAGGAGAAAAAGAGGAGGAGGAGGAGGAAAAGAAGGAGAGGACGAAAGGTAAGAAGAGGAGGAGGAAAACAAGAGGAGAAGGAGGAGGAGAAGAAGAAGAAGAAAAGTAAGAAGAGGAGGAGGAGAAAAAGAGGAAGAGGAGGAGGAGAAAAAGAAGAAGAGGAAGAGAGGTAAGATGAAGAGAGAAGAACGAAAATAATAATAATAAATGACCCCAGTCACGATTATATTGTATAGTAACTAACCTACCTCCATCTTCGCGGAATTTTTATATAGCCATATCACTCGCCTCCGATTCCTTCTAACCCGCCAAAGCTATCACCAAAAATTAACGATGCATAAACAAATAAACAAATGAAAAACCTATGTAAACCTAAACATATACTCATGTCTTATCAGTAATCCTTCATACCATGGCTTTCTAAGAGGGGGGAGGGGGGGGGTATGGCGCTCCAGGGGTGCAAGGGGGAAGATAGGGTGGGTGGGGAAGGGGAAGGGGGAAGGGGAGGAGGAGGGGGAGGGGGAAGAGGAGGAGGATGAGGCGATACACGCAACACGGTTAGAAGGGGGGAAGGGGGAAGGGGGGAAGGGGGGAGGGGGAAGGGGGGGAGAGGGGAGGGGTGTGGTCAAGGAAGGGGAGAGGGGGGAGAGGGGAGGGGTGTGGTCAAGGAAGGGGGGAGGGGGGAGAGGGTCACCAGAGGCTTAATACTTGCGTGGACGGAATACACCTCTCGCTCTCTCTCTCTCTCTCTCTCATGCTATATAATTAAAGGAAGTTTACCAAATTTACATCTATTGTTTCTTTTCTTTCTTTTCTCCTTTTTTTCTCTCAATTCTTCTTTCTGTCTTGACTATGGTAAGCGGGTTCACAAGTCTGGATAAAGAGTGACTAATGATGAGAAAATCCATAGATGACTCACACCTTCCTCAGAGTCAAAGGTTTTCATAGCTTTTCTCTCTCTTAAGTTTCAACAAAACTAACTTCATTTATAGTGATGTTCTTTGTTGTATTTCGAATTTTTCTAATGTATTTTTTTTTTACTTTTCCCCCTCTTTTTGATGCACTTTATTTCTTTCTATTTTCTTCTTTTCGAGTTTCTTTAATTACTTCAGGTATTTTTCCTGTTCTCCTATTACTTAACTCTCTGTGCGACTGTTTACTGTAAGTGTGTTTTCGAACTGAATTCAGTATCCATCTGTTCTTATATCATATATTATTATTAATTACACAACTTCCCGTCGTTAAACTTCTACGTTTCTCGAATGTTCCTTAATCAAATTGATTCGCTTCTTCTCTCACCTTTCCCTCTATCACTTTTATTCCCTGTTCCTCTGAAGCGTTCGTTATCTATTATTCATTCTTGCCAATTCACTACCTAACACTTGTCTCCCCCCCCCTCCCTCCCTCCCTCCCTTACCCTTCATTCATCAGCCTGTATTACCTTTTTCCTTCATCATCATCATTAACTTCCTCTATTCATCCCTAAGCCATTCTTTCATTTGTCCTTGCCTCCTTTCCCCTTCCTCCTTCATTAACTATCCTTTCAGCCTTATCCCTAATTCATCCTAGCCTATCTGTTATCCGATCTACCTTGTCCACCCTTTTTTTTTACCTATCCTTTCATAATTTTTTTCTTAATTTCTTCTATTCTTTCATCCACTCCTATCCTCCTCCTCTATCTATCCTTTCATCCTTTTCCTTAATTTCTATCTTATTCTATCAGTTATCCGTTCTACCTTGTCCACCACCTTTTGTACTTATCCTATCATCATTTTTTAAATTTTCTTCTATTCTTTCATCCACTCGTAAGCCATCCTTCCATTCCTCCTATCCTTCCCCTCCTTTAGCACTACCTATCCTTCCATCCTTATCCTCAATTTCACCTATTTTATCAATTATCCGATTCTCCGATCCTCCCCGTCCGCTCCCTCCTACCTATCCTTCCATCCTTATCCTCAATTTCACCTATTCTATCTATTATCCGATCCCCCCCCCCCCACCCCACCCGCCCACCTCTTCGCTCCACCCGCAAAAGCTCAACTTCTCGATATATACGCAAAACAGAAGGTCAGAAGAAGGTGGGATGTCGACACCATTAGACTCAAAGGTCCTCCTTCCTCCCCCCCCCCCTTTAGCTCAGTGCCTGTGGTGGAGTTTCTTTTGTACTTCGGTGTTCCGGAATCGCCATTTCAACAGGGTGTGTCGTCATGGAGTTTTTGTGTTTGGCGCCCGTGTTCTGACGTAATGTTTGTAGGTGTGGATGGAAAATGAAAATCGCCGTCGGGTTATGTTTCGTGTTGATGTTGTTATAATCTTGCGTAGACTGTTGTGGTGAATATTTGTTTGCGTGTGTGGCGTGGATATGATAAATGTTATGGGAATGATGGTGTGAAAGAGAGAGAGAGAGAGAGAGAGAGAGAGAGAGAGAGAGAGAGAGAGAGAGAGAGAGAGAGAGAGAGAGAGAGAGAGAGAGAGAGAGAGAGAGAGAGAGAGAGAGAGAACGGGATTCATCCAGAGAACAAAAAGGAAAAGAACAGCATGGACCAGAGCTGTATATATACTGTTGTTTGCTGAAATACGAGATCGGTGGTTTAGGGACGAAAGGGAGAGAGAGAGAGAGAGAGAGAGAGAGAGAGAGAGAGAGAGAGAGAGAGAGAGAGAGAGAGAGAGAGAGAGAGAGAGAGAGAGAGAGAGAGAGAGAGAGAGAGAGAGAGAGAGAGAGAGAGAGGACAGTGAAGGAGGGGAATAAACGCCAGCTGGACAGAGAATGAGGAAAGACGACGCAGAAGGGGTGGGGGGGGGGGGCTAGTGTGTTATGGAGTGATGGGAAGTGGTGTGTAGGGGGGGGGGGGGTTAGCCCTAGAACCGCTCACACGCTTATATAATTCTATTTTTCTTTCTTTTTAACCGTTCATAGGTTGATAAAAAAATGTGGCAATTCTTTTTTAAAAACCTTTGAATCATCGGCTCCTATGAAAATGTGTTTTATTTCTAACTTATAGAACTAGATCTAGGTCAGGAGACAAAAAAGGTGTTTGTGGGGTAATTAGAAAGCCGTGTTTAGTTAGGACACGAGTATTTTAGGAGGTTGTTTATTTAGGCACGACACATCTCAGGATTTTTTTTTTCTCTCTCGATAATCCATATATATATTTTTTTCACTCGATAAACCTCATGATTTTTTTCTCTCTCTCAATAAACCTCCTTTTTTTTATCTTCATAATCCTCATATTTCTTTTTTAGTTTTATCTCTCGATAAACCTCGTGATTTTTTCTCATGATCTTAATTTTCTCTTATCTATACTTGCTCCCAGAGATAGGTAATTGCTCTGATAACAATAATAATAATAATAATAATAATAATAATAATAAAAACAACAAAAACGGCCATGGTATAGTAGTGGCCTTTTAGCTACTCTTTATATAAGGCTTCCTTGTTGGTAAGAGTTATAGCGGTTAAGGCTTCATTTTCTCATCGGCTCATGTCTCGGCAACCCTCTGAGACAAAAGTATAAGAAGAAATTACTTTGCTTCGCGATTTTACAGAAGGTACCTGGTGATCATGCTATAAATGTGTCGATGTGAGTGTATGTATGCATATACATATTATAATGATATTATAATATATATTATCATAGTATTAATAATAATAGTATTATGATATTATAGTGTATATGTAAATACATATCTCTCTCTCACTCTCTCTCTTTATATGTATGTATGTATATAAATATATAAATAAATAAATAATATAATATAATAAATAATATATATATATATATATATATATATATATATATATATATATATATATATATAATATATATATATATATATATATTATATATATATATATATATATATATATATAAACCACATGAAACATGCATAGCTATAGGATTACCAGGATTACTAAATATAGCCTTCACGAATCTGTACAAGGTATTCATGTACGTACTACGAACTTCCCTACAATATATATTTTTTTCTTTTCTAATATGTCGAGGAAAAGATTTTTTTTTTTTTTTTTTTTTTATTACAAAATATTTATTTTTTATTTTTTATTTCTTATTTTTTTGTATTACAAGAGCACAGGCAAAGGGAAGGGGTGTTCACACTGCCGCTCACCCAAATCCTACTCTTATTCTACATGGCCAGAAGAGTGTAATTCGATCAGAAACACATGCTATTTACATTATTTGCCTTGAAGTTTACATTCTGCAGAAAGGTATACATTCTGATTAATGCTATTCATCTAAGTAAATGACGGACCGACTCTGAACCCTTCCACACCACTTGAATAAGACTTTTTTTTTTCTTTTTCTTTTTTTTTTTTTTTACATCTGTCTGACCATCGGGTGAGTAGAAGCGTTACTTGCACAATCACTGAGCATTGTTTACCTTCTCCATGGAAACGGTGGCGCCGAGACCCATTGTGTCTGACGCTTTCCTGTAAGAAAAGTAAGAAAAGACTTTAAGTAACTCGTAGGGAAATTCCATCGGCGCTGCTCTTAATTACTGCTGGTAATATAATTGATCGCGATGATTATCGTGGATAACTTGTGTGATCATTAGAAATAATAATATGTGCTCATCGAGGAAAATGATGACTATCAAAACACTGCTAGTCTCCCTTCCCATTGGTAGATGACATACATGACGTCACAGTGGGCGGAGTTTAAGTTTACGGATTGTAAATGTTTTCAGTAATTATGCTGATTATTCACTGAATAGATGATCAATTCACTATAACTTTGCAAAGCACTGATGTATAGAGCATAATAACATATCCAAATAGCTATTAGTGAGGGCGCAGAACCGGGAACGGAGAGAGTTTCCTACATGGCAACTACAAGCGAACTGCTAATAGGCTCCGCCCCTGGGCGGCGCCTACGAAGTAATTGATCAATGAGCGACTGTGGCGCTTTGATTGACAGGTGGGAGGAGTCTCGAGTGTGTAATCAATAGACAAGTTTTTATCATTTCTCTGGTGATGACGGCCACTGACGGTCGGTGGGCGGCGGGAACGGTGACCGGGAGCAGTGCCTGGAGCTCGCAATCCTCCGCCCCGCCACCCTCCCCGCCCACCGCACACCCGCGCTCCGACGCTACTACCGTTTCGGCCTCGCCTCCGAACTCCTCCTTCCAGCGTGAGCGCCGCGGTAAACGCACGCCCGCCCGCAACCGCCGCCGCCGCAACCGCCGCCGCCGCCGCCACCTGTGGCTGAAGCCCCTCCAATCTGCCGCCGAGACCCGTCCGTTGTCGCGTGATTGTCACATTACTATTCAGAACATCTCTTACGTTTATCTTTACATATTTAAATGTCAGGTTGAGTTAGGCGCCGAGAGCCCTCTGGTTCGGGTGTGCTGGGGACTTTGCTTTGCTTTTGGTTCTTTGCACTTTGATTCTTTGTCATGACTTTGATTCTTTGTCATGACTTTGATTCTTAGTTATGACTTTGATTCTTAGTCATGACTTTGATTCTTAGTCATGACTTTGATTCTTTGTCATGACTTTGATTCTTTGTCATGACTTTGATTCTTTGTCATGACTTTGATTCTTAGTCATGACTTTGATTCTTTGTCATGACTTTGATTCTTTGTCATGACTTTGATTCTTTGTCATGACTTTGATTCTTTGTCATGACTTTGATTCTTAGTTATGACTTTGATTCTTTGTCATGACTTTGATTCTTAGTCATGACTTTGATTCTTTGTCATGACTTTGATTCTTTGTCATGACTTTGATTCTTTGTCATGACTTTGGTTCTTAGTCATGACTTTAATTCTTTGTCATGACTTTGATTCTTTGTCATGACTTTGATTCTTAGTCATGACTTTGATTCTTTGTCATGACTTTGATTCTTTGTCATGACTTTGATTCTTTGTCATGACTTTGATTCTTTGTCATGACTTTGATTCTTTGTCATGACTTTGATTCTTTGTCATGACTTTGATTCTTTGTCATGACTTTGATTCTTAGTTATGACTTTGATTCTGTCATGACTTTGATTCTTTGTCATGACTTTGATTCTTAGTCATGACTTTGATTCTTAGTCATGACTTTGGTTCTTAGTCATGACTTTGATTCTTAGTCATGACTTTGATTCTTAGTCATGACTTTGATTCTTAGTCATGACTTTGATTCTTAGTCATGACTTTGATTCTTAGTCATATGGAGTTCCTTTTTTACTTCAATTTTTAGTTATGAGACTTTGGTTCTTATGGAGTAAAGGACCTGCTTTGATGACGTGCTTTTTTTCTTCGAGCCTCTTCTAAGATTATTAAACGTGATCACTTACAGGTCTGCTGAGGAATAATTACTAATGATCTGGTTTGCTGAGAATCATAGACTGAAAAAAACACCCTGATCAACAAAGAATCAGGCTAGGAGAGTCTAGTTAATGGGAACATAATAAAGTGTCTTATACTGATGATTAAGTTCTAGATGAGCATAATGATTACAGGCCTTTTACATCACGAGGTCAATATCTGATTTTTACACACACACACACACACACACACACACACACACACACACACACACACACACATATATATATATATATATATAATATATATATATATATATATATATATATATTATATATATAATATATATATTATATATATATATATTTATATATATATATATATATATATAATATTATATATAATATATATATATATATATATATATATACATATATATGTATATATATAATATATATGATATAATATATATATATATAATATATATACACACACATATATATATATATATATATATATATATATATATATATATATATATATATATATATATATATATATATATGTATATATATATATATATGTGTGTGTGTGTGTGTGTGTGTGTGTGTGTGTGTGTGTATATTAATAATCTATTCAATGGTATGTATCAGACAAAGGCAACTTATTTTCAAACGTTAAACATCAACATATCTAAAGGTTTAAGATCATATGCTCTCCCTCGTCCACCCTTCTTTTGCCTTGCTTTTCATATTCTATATCTAATAATTATATCTAAGAAACAGTGTTTAAAGACGAACAGAAAAAAGAGGATAGAAAATAACAGAATACAACATCGCTACGGAAATGAAGCAAGGAATCTAAATGCAGAAATAAACATACATAGTAAGTATTGAACAAATCTTATAATTTTGAATTAATGGAACAACGAATACGAGAAATAAACATACATAGTAAGTATTGAACAAATCTTATAATTTTAGAATTAATGGAACAACGAATACGAGAAATAAACATACATAGTAAGTATTGAACAAATCTTATAATTTTAGAATTAATGGAACAACGAATACGAGAAATAAACATACATAGTAAGTATTGAACAAATCTTATAATTTTGGACTAATGGAACAACGAATACGAGAAATAAACATACATAGTATTGAACAAATCTTATAATTTTAGAATTAATGGAACAACGAATACGAGAAATAAACATACATAGTAAGTATTGAACAAATCTTATAATTTTGGACTAATGGAACAACGAATCCGAGAAATAAACATACATAGTAAGTATTGAACAAATCATATAATTTTGGACTAATGGAACAACGAATCCGATAAATAAACATACATAGTATTGAACAAATCTTATAATTTTGAATTAATGGAACAACGAATCCGAGAAATAAACATACATAGTATTGAACAAATCTTATAATTTTGAACTAATGGAACAACGAATACGATAAATAAACATACATAGTAAGTATTGAACAAATCTTATAATTTTGAATTAATGGAACAACGAATACGAGAAATAAACATACATAGTATTGAACAAATCTTATAATTTTGAACTAATGGAACAACGAATACGATAAATAAACATACATAGTATTGAACAAATCTTATAATTTTAGAATTAATGGAACAACGAATCCGATAAATAAACATACATAGTAAGTATTGAACAAATCTTATAATTTTGGACTAATGGAACAACGAATCCGAGAAATAAACATACATAGTATTGAACAAATCTTATAATTTTGAACTAATGGAACTCAAGTTGCGAGGTCATCGGCAAAGCAATTTCTGACGTGGCTCAACCACCCGTATTCACCCGACGGTTCGTTCTGCATTCGGCGGTTGAATGTCACTCGCTCGCTAATACGGTGGACGAAAATTTCAGTTCTGGTTGCCCGGATGCGTATTTATGCTTATTTTTTTTTGGAATGACAGGGTCTTGAGTGTGTTATGTCTCGGCATGAAGAAGTTTTTTGAAGTTTGCCGGTGCTCCGTATAGCGATGGAGCTGTCATGCATTCGCTTATCGTGAAATATTTTTTTTTTTTTTTTTTTTTTTTATCATTCGCTGCATGACTTTCACGTTCTTCGGTGTTATTTCAGCTTTGGGATTGTTTATATCGACAGGGCGAATACAGTGCCATATAGGTTTTATTAATAGCACGTACGGTAATGGCTCAAATATTTTCCAGGACAGTAAGTGGAGTTAGTTGTAGTTCAGTTGATATACATACATTCCTACCAACGGACACACGGACACAAACACTCAAACACACACAAACAAACAGACACACACACATACACACACAAACACACACACACACACACAAACACACACTCACACATATACATATATACATACATATATATATATATATATATATATATATATATATATATATACATATACACACACACAGTTCACACATTGTATATAATTCAAAGAATAACAATTTCAAAGCTATCCGAAGCCATGAATTAATTAAAGAAGTCTCTCACTAGAAACCAGAGGGTCCCTCGTCTGATGCATCGAACAGCAACTTAGCTTCTGAAGTTAAGAAGAGGCTGCACTCGGGGACGACAAAATACTTAGTTTAATAATAAATATAAGATGCTTATTCTGTTAAGCCTAAAAGTGTATCGCTTAGCCTGTTTAATCACACATATCTAATGTTTAAAATAGTTAATAACCTATATTTAAATTTTATCCTGATATACCATGCATATATAATGGAGTATCTTCAAAGGTTATTGTTTTTTGATCACTTCAGACGCTTGTATAGATACGCACACAAGCACACACGTACACACACACACAGAGGTACACAGATAGTCACACACACAAAGGCAGCACAACCAAACACACACACACACACACACAAGCACACACACACAACGCCACCAAACACAAACAAACACACACACCCACACACGCGCAGACAAATCCCCCTCCCCCTCACCCACTAACTCTCCCTCTCCCCCTACCTCCCCTCCCCTCCCCCACTCTCCCTCTCCTCCCCTCCTCTCCCTCCCCTCCCCCCCTCCCTTCCACTCCCTCTCCCTCTCCCCCTCCCTCTCCCTCTCCCTCTCCCTCACCCCCTCCCTCTCCCTCTCCCCTCAGCCCCCTACCTCACCCCTCACCCCCTACCTCTCCCTCTCCCTTCCCCCTCACCCCCCCTACCTCTCCCTCACCCCCTACCTCTTTCCCTCTCCCTCTCTCTCCCTCTCCCTCCCCTTCCCCCTCTTCCTCTCCCTCTCCCTCTCCCCTCAGCCCCCTACCTCTCCCTCTCCCCCTACCTCTCCCTCTCCCTCTCCCTCACCCCCTACCTCTCCCTCACCCCTTCCCTCTCCCCTCACCCCCTCCCCCTACCTCTCCCACACCCCCACCCTCTCCCTTTCCCCCTACCTCTCCCTCTCCTTCTCCCCTCACCCCCTACCTCTACCTCTCCCCTCACCCCCTACCTCACCCCCAACCTCACCCCACACCCCCACCCCCTACCTCTCCCTATCTCTCCCTCTCCCTCTCCCTCTGCGCTGGGTTAAAGCGGGCCAGCCATCCATCCAGCCAGCCATCCAGCCAGCCAGCCATCCAGCCAGCCATCCAGACAGCCATCCAGCCAGCCAGCCAACCAGCCAGCCAGCCATCCAGACAGTCGGAACGTGTACTGCAGAACCCTGTGGATGGACCGACAAATGCCAGGCTTATGACAGCTGAGCGCTTTACGCGGGGATTAACATGCTAATGTTACATTGCTCTTTCGGCCTGAGGGGGGGCGGGTATTTCCGACCTCAGAGCCTCCTGTGACGCCCGCACGCCCGCCCTCCGCTGGTGGCCGGGGCGTTTAGGAGCCCGAGAGTTCAGCGCCTTTCTTTGGGAAGTGGAGGAGGAGGTGGAGGAGGGAGGAGGGGGTGGAAGAGGAGGAGGAGGTGGGGGAGGAGGGGATGGTGGTGGGGGAGGTGGAGGTGGAGGGGGTGGGGGTAGGGGGAGGAGGGGGAGGAGGAGGGGGTGGAGGTGGAGGTGGAGGGGGAGGAGGAGGAGGTGGAGGTGGTGGTGGAGGGGGAGGAGGAGGGGGTGGTGGTGGAGGGGGAGGAGGAGGGAGGGGAGGTGGGGGAGGGGGTGGAGGGAGGGGGAGTGGAGGGGGAGGAGGAGGAAGAGGAGAAGAAGAAGAAGAAGAAGAAGAAGAAGAAAAAGAAGGAGGAAGAGGCATCGGGGTGGGGGGTCTTCGGCTGCCTTCGCTCCTGCTGGTACTGGAGGGGGGAGGAGGGGAGGGGGATTGATGGGGGTATTGGGTTGGGAAAGGGGGTTGGATGGGGGGCCGGAGCTACCTTGATGTTTTTTATATTTTTTATTTTTTTATTATTCTATTTAATTTTCATTCTTTATCTTTGATTTGTTCTGGTTATTTGGTGGCTGTGGTGTCCTTTCTTCTGCGATTCCTCTTCAATGTCTGACTTTTATTATTTACTTCATGGCAGCATAGATGGAATGCGTTACTGAATTTATTTGCCATCATACTATCTTTTGCAAAAATATAAACCCACACACGCACGCACATACATGCAGTATAAATCATATATGTATATATATATATATATATATATATATATATATATATATAATATATATATATATATATATATATATATATATATATATATATATATACACACACACATCCACACACACTCATTCACACTCACACACACACACACACACACACATATACAAGCACAAACATATAATTGTATGCATGTATGTAATCAATTTCACGGCGCATTAATGCAACCCACTGCTATGAATATAATTGTCCCTTCATTATCATAATATACCTGGGGCGCATTTTTTTTTATATATCATTCAATCATACATTATATATATCTGTCTCTGTCTCTCAGTCTCTAACTAATAACCGCTTATCAAATTTATTGCCCTCAAGTAATAAGACCTTATCAAGGTAACTCTCTTAAAATGATCGGTCCTTATCAAAAGTCTTATAAAATATTACCACCACATCTTGCACGGATATTCCCTTGAAATGTCAATCCATCAATTGCATTCAACATCATCTCATTCACTTCGAGTATTTGTTCATTTCCTGTCTTGTTTTTTTTTTTTTTTTATTATAGGGTCTGAAGTGTTGGATTTCACTTCACTTCATCTCTTTGAGGTGTTATATTTTCTTTTAAAAAAACGTATAAAATTATGAAGGTAAATGATGTTGATAACGTTTATGTTTTCCGGATGTGGTACTTAATCAGGGACATGTGTATGAAATGGGATTATGGTGATGATTATGGTGATGACTATGGTGATTATGGTGATGATTATGGTGATGAGGGAGATGGTGACGATTATAGTTGCGATGGTGACTAGATGGAAAAAAAATAATGATAAAACCAATAATGAGGATAATAAATCGAAAAAAGATAAAAAACAATAATGAGGATAATAAATCGAAAAAATAATCATAAAAAAATAATTAGGATAATAATGGCAGTAAGGATGATGATAATAACAATAGAAATAATAACAAAGTTAGCAATACTGTAAAATAATGATAATAACAATCCTAACAATACTTGTGAAAACAGTCGAATGACGATACTAATGATATCAACTTTGATAATAATGATGACGACAAGGAGAATAACAGCAACATTATGCAACAAACAAATCAACAGCTGCAAAGAAAAACAATAGTGATATCTAAAGCAACAACTGCATAACGACCAGCAAGCATAATATAAATAAAAAGTACGAAGCCAATGGTGCTTTATTTCTTTTAATTACATAAAATGAATATAAAGGTACACGAAGACAAAAACAAAATGGCATTCACTGAAGAATAATGCAAATTCCTTTGGCTTCAAAAAATGCGCGTGTTTACTGTTATTAAATCTGGATTGCTTTTTGCCACTCAGGCGCTTTTGTGAACTGCAGAGTATGAAAAAAAAAAAAAAACTCGAAAATAAAATAAAACGAAGTGTATTTAAAATAAGAGAGAGAGAGAGAGAGAGAGAGAGAGAGAGAGAGAGAGAGAGAGAGAGAGAGAGAGAGAGAGAGAGAGAGAGAGAGAGAGAGAGAGAGAGAGAGAGAGAGAGAGAGAGAGAGAGAGAGAGAGAGAGAGAGAGAGAGAGAGAGAGAGAGAGGAGAGAGAGAGGGAGGAGAGAGAGAAAAGAAGGGGGAGAGAGAGAGAGAGAGGAAAAAGAGAGAGAGAGAGAAGAGAGAGAGAGAGGAGAGAGAGAGAGGAGAGAGAGATAAGAGAGAGAGAGAGGGGAGAGAAAGAG
>NW_028234421.1:1878082-1880582 GCF_977035675.1 Penaeus japonicus | reverse complement strand
CTTCTTCTTCTTCTTATTATTATTATTATTATTATTTTTCTTCTTCTTCTTCATATTCTTCTTCTTCTTCTCCTTCTTCTTCTTCTTCTTCTTCATCTTCTTCTTCTTCTTCTTCTTCATCTTCATCATCTTCTCCCTCCCTCCCTCTCCGTTGATCTGAGCGGGTCTCCTTCTTTCCTTCTGTTTCCATCTCTTTCGGAATCAAAAAAGTGTATCGTCTTAAATTCATCTTTTCGTAAAAAATGCAGCCATATAACTACAACAAAGAACAAAAACAAAAAAGAACATACACAAACTCCACGCTTACATAAACATAAATAACACCCATCCCAGACACTGACACAACTGACCAAAACCCCAAGAATCTATAACAAAAACGAATTTGAAGAAAAGCATCTAATCGTAGAAGAAGAAACAACCCCCCTTCCCCCCTCCCCCCCCCCCGATAGAACGTTCACTGGTTCACTGGTTCACTGGTTCACTGGTTCACATGTTCAACCCCGATTGGCAGCAGGAAGTGACAGAGGAAGTGACAGCGAGTGGGCGCGTGGTTCGGAGGCTCATCTGATCTTCACGAAAACGACGAGTGGCGGTTTCAAGCAAGGATGCTCTCTGAGGGGGGAGGGGGTCACGGGGATGGGATGGGAGGGGAGGGGAGGGGAGGGGAGGGGAGGGGAGGGGAGGGGAGGGGAGGGGAGGGGAGGGGAGGGGAGGGGAAGGGGGAGGGGGGGGGAGGGGAGGGGGGGGGGGGAGAGGGGAAAGAAGGGGAGGAGAGGGGTGGGGGGGGGTGATATTCTCGAGTCCTATTCTCGAGTGGAATTCCTTCGTGATGTCCCCCCCCGCCCCTAGTCCGTCTGTCATGTATTTCTTCTTTGTTTATGCTTGATAACCCTCAGTCTCTATCTCCCTATCTTTTTATCTTTCTACTTATCTAATAATCTACCCATCTGTCTATCTACATATATCACAAATATATATACATCTACACTATTCATCCATCAACGTGGGTATGTGTTCGGATTTTAAAACATTTCGCCAGGACACATGCAGGATACATCTGTTTATAAACATCCAAACACGTGGATAAAATTTATATCTACATGATTACAAGCGTCGCAGGTAAGAGCACGTGTCTTAATAAACTCAAACGAATTCGGGGAAAAACAGGACATCGATACAACTGGCTGATCATTGCAGTGTGTGCAAGATGAAATTGAAAAGTGTGTATAGACGAGGGAAGGGAGTCGTCACACTACCCGACCAAGCAATGGGCGTGAAAATGAAAGTGTGAAAATCATTGTGGATTTAGTAGTCCATATGGAAGGCACTGGGTGGCAATTTACAACACAGTGGATTCACTCGTGTGTAATACGAGTGTGTGAGTGCGTGCGTGTGTGCGTGCGCGTGTCTGAACTAAAAAAAAAAAAAAAAAAAAAAAAAAAGGAATTTGGTAAGAGTGACAGTTGTGGCAAGGAGTGTGACAAGCAACGAGTGTGACGGGAACACGCCGATGCCAGGCACGGAATAACCCATTCGTGTGGAGATTTCGTGAGAGTGTTATGCCATACCTGAGGAATGAGGAAGGAGGAAAGGAAGGGAAGGGAAGGGGGAAAGGGGGAAGGGAAGGGAAGGGGAAGGGGGAATGGGGAAGGGGAGGGGAGGGGGAGGGGAAGGAGGAAGGGGGAAGGGGGAGGGGGAAGGGGGAAGGGGGAAAGGGAAGGAAGGGAAGGGATGGGAAGGGGGAGGGGGGAGGGGAAAGGGCAAGGGAAGGAGGGGAACGGGAAGGGAGGGAAGGGGGAAAGGATGAAGGGAAGGGGGAAGGGAGGAAGGGAAGGGGGAGGGGGAAGGGAAAGGGAAAGTGGAAAGAGGAAGGGGAAAGGAAAGGGGAAAGGGAAAAGGGGAAAGAGGAGAAGGGAAGGAGAAGGGGAAAGGGGAAAGGAGAAAGGAGGGAAGGGGAAGGTGAAGGGGAAGGAGAAGGGGAAGGGGGAATGGGAGGGGGGGTAGACGTGTGACAGGGTGACAGGAGACGCTGCGGGAGGTGTGACAGGGTGACGCAAGCGGATATGTGGCAGACAGGAAGACGCACGGCAGAGTGTGGTGTGTGCGTGTGTGTGTGTCTGTGTGTGTGTGTGTGTGTACGTGTGTGTAAATCAGTGAATGAACGGGTGAGTAAAACAATGAGTGAGTGCGTGATTGAGTGAATAAGTGAATTAGTGAGTGAGTGAATTTATGTGAATAAGTAACTAACTAACTGACTGGGTATATGTATACGTACCCCAAAAAAACAAAACAAACAAACAAACAACAACAACAACAAACAAAATAAAAGCATCAACAAACACACATAAATAAAAATAAACGACACAGATGAAAAAAAAACACCATAAAAACGTAAACGAATAAAAAAACAACAACGAAAAACGAAAAACGAACATCAGAGAATACGAGACACAGACAGACAGACCGACCGACCGACCGACTAACAGCAACAGGCCAGTGT
>NW_028234421.1:1868082-1870582 GCF_977035675.1 Penaeus japonicus | reverse complement strand
TCTAGCGCCGAGAGTGAAGTGTGAGGCAAGAATTTAAAGCCAAGAGGCGGTTTGGAATGTATCATTACCAATCACCTTTATTTGTAATGTGAATTTCATGAGTATAATTATCTAGATCCTTTTTTTTTAATAAAAAATGATTGGGTTACTATATCAGCAGTAAAATTACTATTGTTATTGTTATTCTTAATATAATTATGATTATCCTTACTATTATTATCACAACTATCGTCATTATTATTATCATTAACATATCTATTACCATTGTCATCATTATCAATACTGTTATTTAGTATTATCATCATTATCATTACTATCATTAATATATTTTTTGTCATCAATTCCACTTTTATCTTTATCATCATCATTTTCTTCATTTCTTAATCATCATAATTAACTTAATTATCCTCCACAGTACAAATCATTGTTATTTATATTCTTAGTTTAATTATTATCATAATAGTTATTACCGATTGTACATTATTATCATACACATTATTTTGACAGGAATGAAATATATCTATTAATAATAATCATAGATGAAGTATATCATTAATCTTAAATTAATTGTTGTGACTGCCTTTAGTTATTTGTGAACATTATTATCTTTCGTTTTCTTATGATCCTTTTCTCATCATCTTCATCACCATCATTATTACTTTCTATTATCATCGAGTTAATATCATCATCATCATTTCGATCAGTATTAGTATCACTAAATTTAATTGTATTCATTCTCATTCACATTCTTTTTCTAAGAAATCGTAACAGCTGATAAAATAAAGAAAAGAAAAAAAGAAAAGAAAAAATCTCAACCAAATGATACAAAAACAAAAAAACAAACAAAACAAAGAAAACAACAACACACACTCGAGAAAACAAAAACAAAAAAACAATGACAAAGCTCCAAATAATGACGATATAAATAACAATCAAAGTGATATCGATAACAATAATCTTAATGATAAACAATAAATTAAAAAAAAAGGAGATTGTATTAAAGAAAGTCATATATATAATCGTCAAGAACTGAGGTAATGATTACCTGTCCGTCGTTAGTTTCATTACGTGTTGTTAATTTCCTTTGGCGATTTTCGATTCGTTTTTCAAATTGTCCAAAGAGGTTCCAACAACGTCGAGGAATGTAGTCTGGGATTGGGGCACACACATACATACACACACACACACACACACGCTAATACACGCACACATACATACACACACTAACACTAACACACGCACACACACACTAATACACGCACACACTAACACACACACACACACACACAAACAAACATACACTAACACACACACAGACACACAAACACACACACACACACACAAATATAAATACATCAATCATCTTATTGAATCAACAATAATATTTTTCAAAAATCCTAAACAAATACGACATCACAAGAAAAACAAAAAAACAAGATAAATAAAAGAAGACTCTAAAAAACAAAAAACAAAAGAGACAGAAGACTATTTCAAGGATTAGCTTGAAATTACATCGGTAGCAACAAAGTCTTCGAAACTTATAATAACATTTAATCATCGGTTGTGCGAAAAATCAGCTGATCTCATCTTAAGTATTACATGTTAGGGGGCGAAGTAAACACTGGCGTCATGCTGCTATTTTTTAAACCAATAAGAGAGGAAGAGAGAGAGAGAGAGAAAAGAGTGAGAGAGAATGAGTGTGAAAAGGAGAGAGAGAGAGGGGGAGGGAGGGAGAAAATGAGTGAGAGAGGAGGAGGGAGGGAGGGAGAATGAGAGGGGGAGGGATGGAGGGAGAGAGAGAGAGAGAGAGAGAGAGAGAGAGAGAGAGAGAGAGAGAGAGAGAGAGAGAGAGAGAGAGAGAGAGAGAGAGAGAGAGAGAGAGAGAGAGAGAGAAGAGAAGAAAAGAGAAAGAGAAAGCGAAAAAAGAAAAAAAAAAGAAACAAAAAGAAAAAGAAAAAAAAGAAACAAAAAGAAAAAGAAAAAGAAAAAGAAAAAGAAAAAAAAGAATAAATAGAAAAAAAAGAAAGAAAAAAAAAGAATAAGAAGAGGATGAGGCAGAAGAGGAGGAGGAGGAAGAGGAAGAAGAAGAAGAAGAAAAAGAAGAAGAGAACGAGCAAGAAGAAGAAGAAGAAGAAGAAAAAGAGAAGGAGGCGAAGGGGGAGGGGGGTGAGGCGAGGTGTCGAGTCTAGCAAAGAGGAGCTTCTACCATTAGCCGAAGCGGACGCCGACATAAAGGCCGCCAGTAATTATTGGCTTTGTTCATTATAAAATCTTGCCAAACTCTAACTTCAACCTTCAATTAGAATCTCCCACGATATATTCTAAACGGAGTATCTTCGGAGGGAGACCGCGCCGCGAGACAGAAGGGCGGAGCGTAATTACCCAGCTGCCATAACCCGGACTGCTAGAGACCGATGAGGCTTTCATGCTGTTTTAGATACCGATTGGGGTCTGGGGTCTCGTGGGGGTCTGGGGTCTCGTGGGGGTCTGGGGGAGGGGG
>NW_028234421.1:1864565-1867982 GCF_977035675.1 Penaeus japonicus | reverse complement strand
TGTGATGAAATCCAGTGATGTCTAGACCCGATTCCAGGTAGATAGTGATGATGTCCACAGATGTCTCCCGACGATGTCCAGACAGTGATGGGGTATTGGTCCCGTCATTAAAGAACGGGTTTCGTCAGATTCCTTCCTGATTTATGTGATTATTCGTCTGCAGATACAGCGAATTACGATCAACATCTTCGGTATTTCCTAAACGGACGAGAATCTGTAGTTTGAGTCACTGAAGTGTGAGCTCTTTCAGGAATGTTTCAGTTGATGTGATGGGATGGGATGGGATGTGGTATGGTGTGAGGTGAGGTGATGTGGTGTGATGGGATGTGGTGTGATGGGATGGGGTGTGGTGGGGTGGGATGTGATGTGGTGTGATGCGATGTGATGTGGTGTCGTGTGGTGTGATGTGATGTGATGAGTATTATATTTTACTGGATTTAGTTAAGAGCTGTTACGCTTTGTCTGGTTTTATGAGTTCTTGTTTATTCATCAAAGTATGCTGACTTTAGCAACGTGATTTCCTTTGGTGCTTTGATACTAGGATAAGAATCGTCAAGAATAAAAAAAAAAAAAAAAAAAAAAAAAAAAAATTAGGTGGATTAGATTATGATGATTTTTAATGAGACTAAACCGATCCTATGAGACAAATCAAAAGACAAAAATATAATAATAACAAAAAAATAAAAAATAAAAAATACAAAATAAATATGCATATGTGTACTTGGATCTCCTTTAACCCATGAAATAAAGAAATTAAAAAAAAAAAAAAAAAAAAAAAAAAAAAAAAAAAAAAAAAAAAAACAAAAAAAAACCACAAAAAAACAAAAAAACAAAAAAAAAAAAAAAAAAAAAAAAAAAAAAAAAAAAAAAAGAAAAAAAAAAAAAAAAAACAAAACCAAACAACCTTTTAACAAACACACTACTAACCCCGACGAATACCACATCACACCCACGACCCAAAAAACCCACCTCAAGGAAACCCCCAAAACCCCTAAACCCACAACCATACACAACAGAGCCCGAGCCCGTTTACGCCCATTTATACAAAGACCATCACTATCGAAGTCCGAAAAGTCTATCACAATCGAAGTCGAAAAAGTCCATCACAATCGAAGTCGAAAAAGTCCATCACAATCGAAGTCGAAAAAGTCCATCACAATCGAAGTCGAAAAAGTCCATCCCAATCGAAGTCCACAAGAAGTCCATCACAAGCGAAATAAAAAAAAAATCCATCCCAATCGAAGTCGAAAAAGACCTCACAAACTACGTCGACCAAAGTCCTCACAATTGAAGTCGAAAAAAGTCATCCAATCGAGTAAAAAAAGTCATCAACACGAAGTGAAAAAGTCATCACAATGAAGTCGAAAAAGTCATCACACACGAAGTCAAAAAGTCCATCACATCGAAGTCGAAAAAGTCATCACAATCGAAGTAAAAAAACAAAGTCACCAATCGACGTAAAAAAGTCATCACAATCGAAGTCGAACAGTCCATCAAATCGACGTCGAAAAAGTCCAAAAGTCCCTCAAAAAACGAAGTGAAAAAGTCCAAAAGTCCATCAAAAAATCGAAGTCGAAAAAGTCCATCAAATCGGAAGTCGAAAAAGTCCATCTTAATCGAATGTCGAAAATAGTCCATCACCATCGAAGTAAAAAAAAGTCCATCCACAAACGACGTCGAACAAGTCAAAAAGTCCATCACATCGAAGTCAAAATCGCAAACTGTGCCCGCATTAATAACCCACCGAACCCGACGGACGACCGACCGAGACCGACGACCCTCGCGCGCTGTCAAACAACACGCATGAGGATAACCGGGCGGCGTGGAATCTACACGCAAACGCACTTCGAATTAGGGAGGGTGACTTGCACTTTGGTCTCGCTGTTGTGTTTAGTCAGGCTTTCAAAAACACACTGACACGAGTACGGCCTGCCTCGCTTTCTTGTGCTCTTTCTCATGCTCTTTTTCTATGTTTCTCTCTCTTTCTCTTTGTTTTTTTTTTCTTTCTTTCTTTCCTTTTCTTTCTCTACCTCTTTCTTTCTCTTTCTCTGTTTCTCGCTCTTTCTTTCTCTTTGTTTCTTTCTCTCTTTCTTTCTCTTTTCATTCTCTTTCTCTCTCTTTCTATCTCTCACTTTCACTCTTTCTCTATTTCCTTCTCTACCTCTCTTTCTCTCTCTCTCTCTTTCTCTCTCTCTCTCTCTCTCTCTCTCTCTCTCTCTCTCTCTCTATTTCTTTCTACCAACTCTTTTTCTTACCTTACTTTTTCCAATAACCTTTTGAGATGTAGTAACCACTTGTTATAAACTTGTCAAAGTCAAAAGTCTCTCTCTCTCTCTCTCTCTCTCTCTCTCTCTCTCTCTCTCTCTCTCTCTCTCTCTCTCTCTCTCTCTCTCTCTCTTTCATTCTCTCTATTTCTCTTCCTTTTGATTTATTGTACTTTTCTAAACCTCCGTTCTTTCTAGCTTGCCTCTCGGAAACTCGTGTTTTGTTTTTGTTTTGTTTACTTTGTTTACTTTGATTACCTGGTGATGCTTTGTCATCTCCGAAGAGCTGATGGGGAACAGCGTGAGGAAAAAGAGGTAGAGGCAAAGAGTCTCTTCCCGGAGGAAAAAAAAAGTTGGGGGGAAGGAGGACTGACTACCCCCCCCCTCAAAAAAAAAAAATGTTGAGGTAGGACTGAGTCTCCCCAAAGAAAGAAAAAAAAAGTTGGGAGGAGGAGGACTGAATCTCCCCAAAGAAAAAAAAAAAGGTTGGGGAGGAGGAGGGAGAGGACAGTGGTATGCCATACGTCAATAAGTGACATATTCACCGAGGGAATCATGTTGCAATAGACCTCCGCAACAACTATGAATGCAGCCATAGGTTCCTTGTCCTCAGAGGAGAACCAGCGTTGCCAAGGCCACGCGGTAGTGTATGTGATTAAGGTTTTATAACATTTGGATTCATTGGTTTTTTCTTAGTTCTTAATTTTGTACTTATATAAGTAATCTTAATAGGTTGAGGCAACCACTCGGGATAGAATCGAGCATCATGAAGCTATATAAGATGATCTTATCATACGTATACAAAATTTCGCTAAAACAATCTCAATCTAAATCAAAAATCTTCACTCTCATTCTCTCACATTCTCACTACTCTTCTCTTTCATCACTCTAATCTCTTCTACACTTCTCTCTCTCCGTACTTTCTTTCTCCTTACTTTACTTCTCTACAATCACGCTTAAAAATCTCTCTTCTCTCTTCTTCACTACACATACTCTCTACTTATTCTCTACTTCTCCCTCTTTTCTCTATCACTATCACTATTCTCTCTTCTCTCTCACTCTCTCTCTATATCTTAATCTCTAAACTCTCTCTCTCTCTCTCTCTCTCTCTTATCTCTCACTCTCTTCTCACTTCTAACTCTCTTCTCTCTCT
>NW_028234421.1:1824005-1831505 GCF_977035675.1 Penaeus japonicus | reverse complement strand
GGAGTGGCAGGACAGCGGCAGGGGGTAGTGGTGGGGGGGGGGGGCAGGACAGCGGCAGGGGGTAGTGATAGGGGGGGAGGGGAGGGGAGGGGTTTAGGTAGTGTGGGTTAGAGGGGAGTTGGGTGGGGGGGTCGTTTAGTAGGTTGGGGGTTTGTGGAGGGGGGGAGGGGGAAGGTAGAGGAATTAGGGAGTGAGGGAGAGAGGGATATATATATATTTTTTTTTTTTTTTTTCTTATTTTTAGGGAGTAATGTTTGGGAGGTGATGGACTCCGTTCTAAATGTGTGTGGGGGGGGGGGGGGTTCAGTGTGCGGAACAAAATGTGTTCTCCCAAGCAGAACATTGTTCGTGTGTGGTTACCGTCTACACATGAGACTGTCTGTCTGTCTGTCTGTACGTCTGTCTGTACTTTTGTCTACCTGTCTACTAGTCAACTAGTCTCGTTGTGTGTTTGTTGTATTTTTTTTTTTACTGAGTTTGTTTACTTAACTTCTCTTCTATCTTCCCGCCGGTCGGTGTATGTACGTCTTTTTGACTTTGGGTTCCATGCCCTTTTGTTTTATTTTATGTGTGTTCGCCTGTCTTGTTTTCTTCGATTTATTTCTCTCTCTCTCCCTCTCTTTGTCTGTCTTTCTCTCTCTTTCTCTCTCTCTCTCTCTGCCTCTGTCTCTGTCTCTCTTTCTCTCTCTCTGTCTCTGTCTCTCTTTGTCTCTCTCTCTCTCTCTCTCTCTCTCTCTGAGACAAGACTTGAATTTCTTTCCCTTTCTTTTAATTAATCTATGCTTTCTATACAAATTCAAACTCCCTGAGGTAAATGCGTTACTGCATTCTACCATCTTTCTCACCTATGCTTCCAAGTTGCGCCACACCAAGCGGTCAGTGAAGAGCGTTCCTGATATCCTCCGACGCCCTTGCATTACTTGCAATAAGAGCCCCATGTTGCAGGTAAGCAGATTATTTGTTTTATGCGACACGGACAATATCTCTTGCGAGAGATCATGACAGAACGATACCAAGAAATTCGCGTCAGAGTGCAAGAGCGAGTAAAAGTTAACTGTCTCGAGTGCATAGAGGCGTTGCACGCACCCATCTTCAAGAGGAAATCAAGCCTTAAAGACAAGTATATCTTCACGTTACAAAGAGGTCTATAAATCAGGGCGAGTGACTCCCTGCGCATTCGGGTATTGATTGAAGATGAAATAAATCCTCTATGCTGATTTTTATGACTCTTTCGTACCTTTCAAAGTTGTTTAAGACAAAGTTTCTTGCATTCCGGTATTCGATTGAAAGATCTTCATCACTTTTTTTTTTTTTTGGTTGTTTCTTTACTTTTCTTTTCTTTTCTTTTCGTTCTCTTGATGTGATGTGATTGCGTGTTTCGGATTTATGTGGTAGTGAAATAGGTTGGTATTTTTATTTCTATGATCGTGTTTACTTAGCTGTATGTTTTGTGGGTGAGTGGTGAGTGTGTGTGTGTGTGTGTGTGTGTGTGTGTGTGTGTGTGTGTGTGTGTGTGTGTGTGTGTGTGTGTGTGTGTGTGTGTGTGTGTGTGTGTGTGTGTGTGTGTGTGTGTGTATGTGTGTGTGTTGGTGTGTGTGTGTGTGTGACAGAGAGAGAGAGAGAGAGAGAGAGAGAGAGAGAGAGAGAGAGAGAGAAAGAGAGAGAGAGAGAGAGAGAGAGAGAGAGAGAGAGAGAGAGAGAGAGAGAGAAAGAAAGAGAGGGAAAGAGAGGGAAAGAGACAGAAAGAGACAGAAAGAGAAAGAGAGAAAAAGAGAAAGAGAGAAAAAGAGAAAGAGAGACAGAGTGAGAGATGTGAGTGCGTCTGCATATATGTGTGTGCGCAAGTGTACGTGTGAGTGTGTGTGAACCTCGCACACATACATATACATGAAAAAAAAAAAAATATATGAAAGAGGTAAAAGTCCTTCCCATCCTCACCTCTGACCAGGGAGAGGAGGAGGAAGGGGGGTGATGGTGGCGGGGGTATCAGGGAGGGGGGGGGGCATATCTGGTAAAGGGGGGAGGGTAGGGGAGGGGAGGGGAGCGGAGGAATAAGGGGAAGCATATCTGGTAAAGAGAGGGAGGGGAGGGAGGGGAGGGGAAGTATATCTGCTAAACGAGGTAGAGAGAGAAAGAGAGAGAGTGAGAGAGAGAGAGAGAGAGAGAGAGAGAGAGAGAGAGAAAGAGAGAGAGAGAGAGAGAGAGAGAGAGAGAGAGAGAGAGAGAGAGAGAGAGAGAGAGAGAGGAGAGAGAGAGAAAGAAGAGAAGAAGATGACAGGGGTTTGAGATTGAGGGAGGAGGGTGAGGAGGGGGATTAAGCAACAGGTGACGACACTCAAGTATATAAATGAATAAGGAGGAAGACGAACGGACGAGGGAAAGATCAGACAGTAGTAATAAAGGGCTGGAGTACGGAGAAGCTGTTGTCTTCTGATGACAGGACGACATAAGGTATGGTTGACCAGCGCCACCTGCCAGCCCCCTTTCCCTTCCCGGGCTGGACTGAAAGATCTGCTTCCTCTCGCTATGTGATGAGGGGTGCTCTTTTCTGAGGGATGGGGGCTTAGTGGCGGGATCTTCTCTTTCTCTCATTTCTCTCTCTCTCTCTCTCTCTTTCTGTCGCTCTCTCTTTCTGTCGCTCTTTCTCTCTCTCTCTCTCTCTCATTGATCTTATTTATTTTTCACTCTTTCAGCTTCCTTCTCTCTCTTTGTTTATTTTTTTTCTCTATCTTACTCTCTCCCTTCATCCCCCTTACTCTCCCTCCCTCCCTCCCTCCATACCCAACTCTCCCTCTCCCTCCCTCCCCCTCAAAAGTAAAATCAACAACAACAACAGAAAAAAAAAAAATAATAATAATCTGTGCCTCGCCCTCCACAACGACCCCCCATCCCCCTCTACCCCTTCCCCCTTCCCCCATCCCCCCCACCTTCGAATTAACATACGAGGTTAATAGAATGTCACTGAACGCATAAATAAAGCGATCGGGACGCATACACAAAACCAATAGATTTATGTGACATTCTGGCACAGCTTAACCTCAGGAATGTTGTTTTGAGTGGCGTGGTTTATAAAGCTTATGGTTAACCTCTGTTACTTGACTTCATGGCACGTTGTTCTGGTTATGTTTCCATTAGAAAGGTCTAATTAAATCAAAAGAATTCCGATTTTACTTTAAAACTGGATTAGTATCTTTTGGTAATTGAAAAAAAAAGATGTATTTTTTGGGGGGGGGGCGGGGGTACAAAATATTTTATACAATTCGTTCTTCATTCATTAATTCTAATTCTCAGAGATATTTAATTGTCTCGGAGTATAATTAATAAAAAAAAGAAAAAGAAGAAGAAGAAGAAAAAAAAAAAAGAAAATTGATCAAAAGAGGATAAGTTGCAGTAACTGTGAACTCGGAGTCAATATAAGGAAATTTGTGTGGGCGGCAGTGATACAATTAAGATGACTATGTTGTGTTCATGGGATGGGGGTGGGGGTGGGGTTAGGGGTGGGGGTGAGGGTGGAGGTAGTGGGGGTGGGGTTGGGGTTGGGGTTGGGGGTGGGTGAGGGTGGAGGTAGTGGGGGTGGGGTTGGGGTTGGGGGAGTGGGTGAGGGAGAAGGGGAGTGGGTAAGAGCTGTGTGGGGGGTGGGGGGAGTAAGAGGTGTGTAAAAGGCAGTAGGTAAGATGTAAAGAGTAAGGGGGAGTGGGTAAGGGAGGGGAGAGAGTAAGAGTGGGTAACAGGTAGTGGGTAATGGATAAAGGGAAGTAAGAAGATGGGAGT
Source organism: Penaeus japonicus (assembly GCF_977035675.1). NCBI lineage: Eukaryota > Metazoa > Arthropoda > Malacostraca > Decapoda > Penaeidae > Penaeus > Penaeus japonicus. Next base: position 1,827,734 of record NW_028234421.1, on the reverse strand, counting down.
AGAGTGGAGTGGGTAACAGGTAGTGGGTAAGGGGGGGGTGGGTGAGGGGAAGTGGATAGGGAGGAAGGCGTGGTGGATAAAATGTAGTGGGGGGGGGAGGGGTAGTGGGTAGGGAGTAAGGAGGAGTGAGTTAAAGTGGGTGAGAGGATAAATGGAAAGGGAGAGGGGGGGCGAAGGGGAGTAGGGAGTGGGGTCGGGGTAGTAGCTAATGGGTAAGGTAAGGGTAAGGAGTAAAGAGCTTAGAGAATAGATACGATTCCCTCCCCTCCCCTCCCCACCCCATCCCTCCACTCAGCCTCCCACCCCACCCCACCCCATCCTACCCCCACATTCCACACCCCACCCCATCCCACCCCCTCATTCCACTTCCCACCCCCTCATTCCACACCCCACTCCACCCCTCCTTACCCCTCCCACCCCCTCATTCCACACCCCACCCCTCCTTACCCCTCCCCTCCCCAACCCCTTCCCTTCCCATCCTACCCTTCCCCTCATCCTTCCGTTGGGCACAGTCGGTAGTGTTGTCAAGCCCTCCCCCCATTCATCATGCACTTCCTGACACTGCATGGCAAGGAGGCGGAAGTTAAGCGTTTGAACTTCTTTCCAGCTTTATTTCATGGAATGTATTTTATTATTATTACTTTTTTTTTTTGAGATTACTCATTATGCTTCTTGTGAGAAATAGATGGAGAGATGGAAGATATATATAAAAAATATATATGGAAGATATATAAAATGATGGAAGATATATGAAAGAGATGGAGAGAGATAGGAAGAATATGGAGAGAAAAAAGATGGATAGGTAATAAGATAGAAATAGATGAAGGGAGGTAAGAGAAGAAAAGGAGAGGGGAGGGGAGGGGAAGGGAAGGGAAGGGAAGGGGGGGGGTAGGAGAAGGTAGGGGAAGGGAGGGGAGGGGATGGGAGGGAAGGGAAGGGAAGGGAAGGGAAGGGAAGGGGAGGGGAGGGGGAGGGAGGGAAGGGAAGTTAGGGGAGAGGAAGGGAGAGCGAGCGATAAAGAGAGAGAGAGAGAGAGAGAGAGAGAGAGAGAGAGAGAGAGAGAGAGAGAGAGAGAGAGAGAGAGAGAGAGAGAGAGAGAGAGAGAGAGAGAGAGAGAGAGAGAGAGAGAGAGAGAGAGCGAGAGATCGAGCGAGAGAGAGAGAGAGAGAGAGGGGGGGGGGTCCATGTCCCGGGATGCTATCCATGCGGCACGATTTTGAATCTCTAATAAGACGAGCCGTGTCCGGTCCCAGTCTGCGCCGCTCCTTCTGCTTGCTCTTTCTCTCTCCCTCCCCCACCTTCTCTTTCCTCCCTCCCTCTCCACCTTCTCTTTCCTCTCTCCCTTTCTTCCCTCTCCCTCCCTTCCTTTCTCCCCCCTCCCTTCCTCCCATTCTTCCCTTTACCTCCCTCCCTTTCTTCCCTCTGCCTCCTTCCCATTCTTTCCTTCTCCCTCCCTTTCTTCCCTCTTCCTTCATTCCTTTCTCCCCTCTCCCTTTCTTTTCTCTCCCTTCCTCCCCCTCCCTCCTTCCCTTTTTCTCTCTATCCCTCACTCCCTTCCTTCTTTTTTCCCCCTCCCTCCCTTCTTTCCCCCTCCCTCCCTCCCTCCCATCCTTCCCTCTTCCAAACCAAAACACCAAAAACCCAAAATCCAAAAGACCTCGATTAAAAACCCGATTATTAAATTAATCCCCCGAATCCCCGCCCTCAAGACAAGCCCTCCCGCCCGCCCGTCCGCCCGCCCGTGACGTCACGCCCATTGTCCCCGAGTCCAGAGGATCAGCTCAACCTTGGGACTTCATTTCGAGCGTCATGTAATAGTGTGCAAGTCGGGGCGCATTGTTTGCATAATCAGCAACAGCAAACTCGCCGCCGAGCATAACAGCAGCAGAGGGAGGCGGCGAACTGGGGGGGGGCGGGGAAGGGGAAGGGGGGTAGGGGTAGCCTTGGCGCACAGCGGGGCACTCACTCACTCACTACTGCGAGTTGCAGTACACCACCAACTCGCAACTCGCACTCACACTCTTCAACAGCGCCGGTCTAACTGTACCGCTAGCACCACTTGCTCTCTCCGCTAAGGCGAGTGCGAGTAGGTTAGTCACTCGCCCTTCTATTGTCCTGTCGCCGTTCTACCTGTACTGTGATTGCCGATTACTTGTTCATTATCATCGGGGGTGCGTCGTTGTCTTCGCTTACACCGTACTCTTCTCCGTTACGTGTGTGTGCTAACTGTTCATCTTTTATCATCACTGGTATATACCTTATACTCGCCCTCCAATATCGCCACTGGACTGCATCACACAATCACTCCCTCACCTTCCATCATCACTTAGTCATCACTTGGTCATCACCTGCACCATCCACACTATACCACTTACTTACTAACACCACAGTATGTCCCTTAATTAATACCACCACAGTATGTCCCTTACTAACACCACCACAGTATGTCCCTTACTAACACCGTCTATCCACTCCCCACCACCAAGAGCGAGCCACTTCGATGCCCTCCATCCACCACCAGCACACACACCACATGCTCTCCACCACCATCCCTAATTCACAATCGCCACTATCCTCGTCACAATCGCCACTATCCTCGTCACAATCGCCACTATCCTCGTCACAATCGCCACTATCCTCGTCACAATCGCCGCTTCACCTGTGCCGCTATCGGCCAACACGGCGTTTAGGGCCACACGTCGCCTATCCCGCTATCGCGATCGCCGACAGCAACACTTCAGACAGAGTTTCTTGGGACGAACGGAAAGACGGTTTAAGTTTAAGTTTATATGTTTAATTCTGATGATTATATGGCGTCGAGACTTCCCCCAAGTTACTTCATTAAACGAAGGGGTTCGTTCGTTTTCGATTCGTGGCTTTTCTGCAGCATTGCGTAGTTGGTTCGTCCGTTGCGTAAACACCTCGGCCATAATGCAACACCCCCGGGCCGGCGGCTTCCATAAGCGCCGCTATCTCCGCCGTTTCTGCCAACATTATGATATCTGCCACCACTTTTGCCACCGCCCGAACTGCTCCGCCCTGATCTTACGGCAGGCCCGCGCGTCCGCACTTGCTGATTTTATGGCGGTAACCTTCCGATAGACACCCGCGTAGATCCATTGAAAAAAAAAGAAAAAGAAAAAACAAACAAACAGCCAAATGATAACGACGCTTTTTCTACAGGCACTTCGTACGCGTTTCGTCTTGTGTGTCTCCGAAGACATTCCCAAGCATGCACAAAAAGGCGAAGGCTTCACTGGAAGACACAGACACGTGTGTCTTTCGATCTGCAGACTTTCCATCACCGTTTTCCTCTCGAATGCTAATAAATACATACAAAGATGGGTTTGCTTTTCCTTTGTTCTTCCTGTCACATCCTCGAGTAAAAAGGATACAACTTTTGAACACCAGAATTCCATCTCTCATTACATACTGAATTTGTCTCACCTGCCTGAGAGAGCGGGTTCATGTCTCTTTGTTTATGTCCGCTTGAATGGCTCTGAATAGGTGCGAGTTATTCAGCGAGCATCAGAGTATTTCTGCGTCTGCGCTTTTCACAGTCTGCGCCGACGGGATACAGTATGTATGTATGTATGTATGTGAGCGAACGAACGAACGTCCGGCCGTGCCGTGCCGTGCCGTGCCGAGCGCGCCCGCCCGCCGTTCGCGTCCGCCGTTCGCGCGCCTCTCCGGCCGAGTGAGTGAGGCGTGTGTGTGTGTGCCCCTTAC
>NW_028234421.1:1796505-1809005 GCF_977035675.1 Penaeus japonicus | reverse complement strand
CCATATAAAAATATATATAGTTTATATATTATAGGAAGTATATATAAAGATATATATATATATATACCTATATAGTTTACATATTTATATATATATATAAATATATATTATATATAATAAATATTATATATATTATATATATATATCTCTCTCTCTCTCTCTCTCTCTCTCACTCTCACTCTTCATCTCTCTCTCTATATATATATATAAAATATACGATATACATTCTATATCAACTGTATATATAATAATATATATTTATGTATATGCATATATATATATGTATATCTAGTATATATATATATATATATATATATAATATATATCATATATATATATATTTAAATATATATATATGTATATATATTATATATATATAAAAATACCTATAAATATAGTATATATCTTCTATCTATCTATCTCTCTCTCTCCTCTCTCTCTTTCTCTTCTCTCTCTCTCTCTCCTCCTCCTCTCTCCTCTCTCTCTCTCTATATATATATATGATATATATATATATATAATATATATATATATATTAATGTATTAAAAATAACAGTATATATTTATGATATATAATAAATATATATAATATAGATTTATGTATATGAATAATATGTATATATATCTGTATCTTATATTATATAACGATATAAATCGGTATATTATATATTATATATTTAATTATTATTCTGTATTTATTTTATATTTTATATATTTATCTCTAATATATTGTATAGTGTATGATATATATATGTAATATATACAACATATATATATATTATATATAAGTCATATATATATATATAGTTATAATTATATTCATATATCTCTATATTATATATATACATAGTTATATGAATATATGTATATATTATGTGTAATACACACACACAACACACACACACACACCACACACATGCACACACACAACAACACACTCAACACATCACCCCTACACAACACATATATATATATATATATATTATATATAGATTTAATTTAATTTATATATAAATAATATATGTATATACATATATATATATATATAAAGAAATAATATATATAACTATAGTAATGTATATTTATTTATATATATGCAATAAGTATACTATATATATACATTAATAATATTCTTATATATAACATTTATATATTCATTTATATAATGTATATATATATATATAATATATATATAATATATATATAGCATATATCTATGCATAAGAAATATTCAATATATATAATTATAAATTATAATGATATATATAGTATTATATATATATATATATATTTATAAATATATCATATATATCATGATATATAATACGTATATATATATATTAATATATATATATATATGATATATATATATATTATAGTTTTCGGTATTAATATAATACATACCAAATACAAACATATACACACAAACACACACACACACACACAAATACACCACACCACCACACATATATATATATATATTATATATATAAAATCATACATAGTATAAATAATATATAACATTTTGTTAAGTATATATATATACATACAACATATATATAATATATATATATATTAATATATCATATATATATATATCTATATATAATGATATAATATATATTATGTAAATATACAAATCATTATATACATATGAATAATCACTATATATATATATATATATATATATATATAAATTTATATATAATATATTCTAGTATATATATTATATATAGTATTATAATATATATATATATGCATATAAAAAAAAAAAAAAATAAATATTATATATATCTAACTATATCATTATATTATATATATATCTACATATATATATAATATTATATATATATATATATATATATATATATATATAAATATATATATACATATATACTAAGGATATATATATATTATATTCTATATTATGATATATATATATACGTTGATATATCAATTATATATATATATATATATATATATATTAAACATGATATATAGTATATATATGATATATATTATATATGTGTATGCATATAGTATACCTATATATGGCTGATATATATATACATATTTTACGTATATATACTTATAATATATATATATATATATACATATATATTATGCTCCTTAAGTACAAAATATAAATATAATATATATATATTAATAAGAGTAAATAATTATATATATATTTAGATTGATAGATTTGCATTTATATATCTATGATCTATATATATAGTAAAATATAGTATTATATATTATTATATATACGTATATTATATTTATATTAAATGTATCACATAAATATTATATATATATATATATGCATATATTATATATTATATTACATATATATATACTATATATAACACGTATATATATATATTATATATGAGTAATACATTATATATACGTATATGAATATATATATACGTTATATGTAATATATCACACACACACAAATATATATATATATAGTGATGTATATTTAGTACAGTATATATAAATACATAACGCTATATCTATACATATATTAATGTGTATATCTATATATTATATATATATATATATATAATATATATAATATATAGTATATATATAATAGTAAGATATATATATAATATTTGGGGGTTGGCTTGATTATATACTATATGTAGTAGTATTCTATATATATATATATAATTTATAATATCATCATATATTATTTATAGATATATTCTTATTATATATATGCATTTATATATATATAATATATATGACACTGGTGTATATATATATATATATATAGTAATACATATATGATATATATACGATATATAATATATTATATCTTAAGATATATATATTGATATATGGTATATGTAGAAGTATACAAGGAATTAAATCATTTATATATTATATATATATATATATAGTAATTATATATATCATACTTACATAATATATTTATATATATATATATATATATATATATTGACTATTGATAGATATATATTATATATATATATATATATAATTATATATATATATATATATACAGGATATATAGTATTTAATATGTTATCATATATATATATATAGTATTTGACGAGATATATATAGTAATATAGTATATAATATATATAGTCATATATATATACAAAATTCATTAGCTATATATAATATAATATAGTTACATAAATATCTACTATAAGTTATGATAGATTATTGGGAATATATATATATATTTGCTAGGTAATATATATGGTATAGATTTATATATATATATAATATGTACAATATATAGTTTATATATATATTGATAATATGTATATATATATGTACATAATATATACATAATACATATATAATTAGTATATATATATATATATATATATATATATATATATATATATATAGATAGATACATAAACAGATAGATACATAAACAGATATACATATATACATAGATAGATAATAGATCGAAAGAGACTTACAAAGTAAAGACATGGATCACATTTCTTCATAGAGATGTTTAACAAAATTATATAAAAATAATAATCTTAAGACGATATGGCGACACCTTCAAAGATTAAGATTAATATGACTTCAGGGAAAATTTCATCCGATGAGAATGATAAAGGAAACCCTTCAATCGGACTCAATTGCCTGCATGATAAATCAATAAAAGAAGATTCACATAAACGCAAAGGGAATGCATTTCTGAAGAAAGGAATGCAACTCTGAAGGGAATACAACTTTAAAGAAAGGATTGCAACTTTAAGAAGGGGACGCTAATTTGAAAGAAAAAAGGAATGTAACTTTGGAGAAACGAATGCAGATTTGAAGGGAATGCAAATTCGAAGAAAGGATTGCAACTCAGAGAAGGAAATGAAAATTCGAAAAAGGATTGTAACTTTGGAGAAACGAATGCAGATTTGAAGGGAATGCAAATTCAAAAAAGGATTTTAACTTTGAAAAGGGAATGCAAATTCGAAGAAAGGATTGCAACTCAGAAGGAAATGAAAATTCGAAAAAGGATTGCAACTTTGAGAAGGGAATGCAAATTTGAAGAAAGGAATGCAACTTTTTCGATCACGGTAAACAGATCACACAGAAGAGCAACAGAACAGCACCTCCCTCGAGATTACATACTGTACTTCTCCCCTTGATGAATACAGCAATTGCCTTGTAATAGAGCTATTGCCATTTGTCTTCAAAAATTATAGAAAAAGGCAATTCCGGTGTCGGGAAAAAAATCCTCTATTCTTTCTCTCTCAAAACAGCAGAACCGAATTCGGAAAAGAGAAGACCTAACTTAAATCAAAAACCTATATCGCCTGGTGTGGTTTTAAGAAGACGGAGAAAATCCTGGAAAGGACATCACGTGTTTTCCGAGAATAACAACATCTTCCTCTCCTCCCCTTCCTCCCCCCACCTCCTCCCCACGGCCCTAGGAATTGTGATGATTGGGAAGAAAAAAAAAAATCGCCCTTTTTTGGGGGGAGACCCTTAAGACTCCGGAGAACCCTTAGGGGAAAAGGGTGGAGGAGGTTCGTGTCCGCCGTACACAAATCTTGTGGAATAACTAAGTTGTAGCTACGAATAACCCATATTATCCTGCGGGCCGCTGCACTTACACACTAGAGACTGGCTAGCTGTGAATTAATTGCTGGCGCTGTGTGATTTATTCTTATACTGATGTATTATAGACACGCTATTCTACATCAGCTGACTGGCGGAGTGCACAACGAAACGCCGCAGTCACGGTGTCACGGACTTCTCTCTCTCTCTCTCGAAAGCATTTGCACTGTTCAAAGGTTGGTTAATATATCTCTTAGTGGTTATCTTAGTTTTTTTTTTTAGTTACCATCCTATTCCCCTACTTCTTTATGATGATATATTTTCTATATCTATCTGTGGCTGTGGTTTAAATGGTATAATTCTCCATCGTAGAATTAGTTCGTCTCCTGTTTATCTCGGTCATTGGCTGTCTCAAAGGCAAGGAAAATAAAACTGTATTTTTCTGTGTCGAAGTTAACCTTACGGATAAAACCATCCCCAGATTTGTCCAAGAAAAAAATACGAGAGTCAAAATCCACTCGAAATCTGGAAGCTATTTTCTCTCTCTCTCTTTCGAACTTCGTCGTAACTCTGAACCAAGTCCACCTACTCGCAGGGCAGGCAGAGTGGGCAGCGGCAGGTCACACACAGGGTGTCGGTGTTGGTCTCTGCTGCGTGACCCGACCTCGCAAGAGCGGGATCGGATGGAAATGTACAGGTAAATCACCTGTTAGCAGCTCGCGAACGTCCCCAAACCGGTCGTAGGCCTAGGCTCTGGGCAGGGACCGCGCCGAGGCCTGTTGGCACTACAGGTGGCATTGTGACAGCTCCACGGCGGCGGCGGCGGCACCTTACGAGTCCGACCACTTCGCTGCTTGCTTGGCGCCGCGTGACATTTCGAGAAGTTCTCGCTTAGCGGCGGCGAGGCGATTCTCGGAAAATGTCGAGTTTTGGGAGATCGCTCGCCCGCCTGTCTGTCTGTCTGTCTGTCAGGCCGACACGACGTTCGACAGTGTCACTCCGTCGCAGTCTCACGTGCAGGACGACGAGGCAGACAGAAGAACGTCGTCGGCTGCAACGGCGGCGGGTTAGTTAGCTAGTTAGTTACCTGCGACCAGCGAGCCTCGGCTGCTGTCTGTACCTTCACCCCCCACCGACAAGGAACGCGGCCCGCTCGCTCGCTCGCCCTGATCGCGCGCGCTCCTATCTATCTCCCGAAATAACATCGTTTCTCCCGACGAGTGGCGCCGCGCTGGCAATCCCACTTCTCCAGTCTACCGCAAAGAGGATACATAACGGCTCTACTTACTTGCTGTGCGGAGGAGAGAGGCGGAGGAAGGTCGGAGCGTCGAGAGCCACCGTCTAGTCACTAGGGGTCACAGCCTCGGACTGGTGCTGTCGGAGCCTCCTCACTCTCTCACCTCCAGCTGGACCCGACGCCATCTGGTGGCAGCGCGCCGCACTAACGCCACCACCATCTTTTCCATTATTTGCCCTTTTTTTGGCCATTGGGACGGACACTTTTAGTGCGTTCCCAATGCGCAGAGGGAGATCTCGGCGCTGCAAGACACGTTAAAAATGGACTAGATATCTACTTATGCAAATCACTCGACTAAGAAGTCATTTTCGAGGTAAGGGGGGAGGGGGGGAGGGAAGGGGGGTACGGGTAGGGGTCAGGTAAGCAGCGCACCTGAGCACGGGACAGTGGGCGGGACCACGCCACCCACTGACTGACCCCCGCCCCCTGCCCCCCGCCCCCCGCCGCCCGCCCGCCCCTCCCGCCCGACACTGGTGGCGAACTGGAAGGATATGGGGGGGGGGGAGGGGGAAGGCTGGGGCTAGGAGGAAGGGTGGGGGGGCTCCTGCAGGCTGGACTGCCTCGGTCACTGCTGAACGCTGGGAGGTTCACCATCACGGCAAGTCTACAGGAATCTCTATGGTTTACTTCCGTTACTTCCTAAAATTGAAAAAAAATAATAATAAAAAAAATCCCTAAATAATAGACTTATACAAGAAAGATAAAAAGAGAGGAAGAATTAAAAGAAAGAAAAAAATAGGAAGAGAGAGAGAGAGAGGGAAAAAATTACGCATACATCATAACAATTCTCCCGGCGCCATCAAGAGAGCCATTTGCAGCAAACCTCGCAACATCAACAGGTCAATCCGAAAGAAAAGAATCTGCAACAAAACCCCCCATCCCCCCACCCCCCACCCAAAAAAAAGAAAGAAAAAAATCCACAAATCGCCCCAATTTACAGCAATGAGACTTGTTTACGTTTACGCTTCGCCCCGATAAAAGCGGCGCCGAACCCGTTGTAATTAGGTTAGGTTAGCCTCTGCAAGTAAGTTGTTTTTAGTTGTTTGGTTTTATTTCAGCAAGTAGTTAAAGTTTATTTAGAGTTGTGAGTTAGAAGGTGTTATCCGCCGCGCTCCTCCGCTTCCGGTGAAGTGGCGGTTGGTTCGTTGGTTCTTCGGCGGCGGTTGGTTCTTCGGCGGCGGTTGGTTCTTCGGCGGCGGTTCGTTCTTCGGCGGTTGGTTCTTCGGCGGCGGTTGGTTCTTCGGCGGCGGTTCGTTCTTCGGCGGTTGGTTCTTCGGCGGTTGGTTCTTCGGCGGCGGTTGGTTCTTCGGCGGCGGTTCGTTCTTCGGCGGTTGGTTCTTCGGCGGCGGTTCGTTCTTCGGCGGCGGTTGGTTCTTCGGCGGCGGTTCTTCGGCGGCGGTTGGTTCTTCGGCGGCGGTTCGTTCTTCGGCGGTTGGTTCTTCGGCGGCGGTTCGTTCTTCGGCGGTTGGTTCTTCAGCGGCGGTTGGTTCTTCGGCGGCGGTTCGTTCTTCGGCGGTTGGTTCTTCGGCGGCGGTTCGTTCTTCGGCGGCGGTTGGTTCTTCGGCGGCGGTTCGTTCTTCGGCGGTTGGTTCTTCGGCGGCGGTTGGTTCTTCGGCGGCGGTTCGTTCTTCGGCGGTTGGTGCTTCGGCGGCGGTTGGTTGGTTCTTCGGCGGTTGGTTGGTTCTTCGGCGGTTGGTTGGTTCTTCGGCGGTTGGTTGGTTCTTCGGCGGTTGGTTCTTCGGCGTTTGGTTCTTCGGCGGCGGTTGGTTCTTCGGCGGCGGTTGGTTCTTCGGCGGTTGGTTCTTCGGCGGTTGGTTCTTCGGCGGCGGTTCTTCGGCGGTTGGTTCTTCGGCGGCGGTTGGTTCTTCGGCGGCGGTTCTTCGGCGGCGGTTGGTTCTTCGGCGGTTGGTTCTTCGGCAGCGGTTGGTTCTTCGGCAGCGGTTGGTTCTTCGGCGGCGGTTGGTTCTTCGGCGGTTGGTTCTTCGGCGGCGGTTCTTCGACGGTTAGTTCTTCGGCGGTTGGTTCTTCGGCGGCGGTTCTTCGGCGGCGGTTCTTCGGCGGCAGCGGAACGAACATCCATCCAGCCATCCATCGCGTGACGGCGAGAGTTATGGAAGAACCATTTACCGCTAACAACCCTCCGCGCGACTCCATCCGCGCCCGTCATTAGCGCAATTAGAACCTTCCCCCAAATCACCGATTGGCTAATCACTCCTCTTTCGGTTCCGGATGTCCAATTTGTTAGCTGTTTGGCCTCCGGTGCCTCGCGTCGGATCGCGGCGCCGCCCCTCGCCGCACGGATCGCGGCGCCGACAGACACGCCAACGACACGACACGGTGCGTGGAGGATACAGTTCGCGAGTGACACGGCACGCGAATGACACATTACACGAATGACACGGCACACGAATGACACATTACACGAATGACACGGCACACGAATGACACATTACACGAATGACACGGCACACGAATGACACATTACACGAATGACACGGCACACGAATGACACATTACGCGAGTGACACGGCACGCGAATGACACATTACACGAATGACACGGCACACGAATGACACATTACGCGAGTGACACGGCACACGAATGACACAGTACGCGAGTGACACGGCACACGAATGACACAGTACGGGAATGACACGGCACACGAATGACACAGTACGGGAATGACACGGCACACGAATGACACGGCACACGAATGACACATTACGCGAATGACACGGCACACGAATGACACAGTACGCGAATGACACGGCACACGAATGACACATTACGCGAATGACACGGCACACGAATGGCACAGTACGCGAATGACACGACACACAAATGACACATTACGCGAATGACACGGCACACGAATGACACAGTACGCGAGTGACACGGCACACGAACGACACAGTACGCGAATGACACGGCACACGAACGACACAGTACGCGAATGACACGACACACGAACGACACGGCACACGAAACGACACGGCACACGAACGACACATTACGCGAACGACACGGCACACGAACGACACAGTACGCGAATGACACGACACACGAATGACACAGTACGCGAACGACACGGCACACGAACGACACAGTACGCGAACGACACGGCACACGAACGACACGGCACACGAACGACACAGTACGCTAATGACACGGCACACGAATGACACGGCAACGAATGACACAGTATGCGAACACGGCACACGAACGACACAATACGTGAATGACACGACACACGAATGACACAGTACGCGAAAGATACGGCACACGAACGACACAGTACGCGAACGACACGACACACGAACGACATAATACGCGAACGACACGACACACGAATGACATAATACGCGAACGACACGACACAAGAACGACTCTGTACGCGAACGACACGACACACGAACGACACAGTACGTGAACGACACGACACACGAACGACATAATACGCGAACGACACGACACACGAACGACACATTACGCGAATGACACGACACACGAACGATACGGCACACGAATGACACAGTACGCGAACGACACGACAAACGAACGACAAAGTACGCGTACTATACGACACACGAACGACACGACACGACACACAAAAGACATAACACAGTACACGAACTTCCACAACACCACACAACAAACACCACGACGCACGAACGAACGACACACGACACACCTGATCACCATGTAGAGTTCGCTTAATGTGTCATGTCGTGTAGTTCGTGTGTCGTATCGTTCGCGTACTGTGTCATTCGTGTGTCGTATAGTTCGCGTACTGTGTCGTGTCATTCGTGTGTCGTATCGTTCGCATACTGTGTCATTCGTGTGCCGTGTCGTTCGCATACTGTGTCATTCGTGTGTCACGTCGTTCGCGTACTATGTCATTCGTGTGTCGTATCGTTCGCGTACTGTGTATTTCGTGTGCCGTGTCGTTCGCATACTGTGTCATTCGTGTGCCGTGTCATTCGCGTACTGTGTTATTCGTGTGTCACGTCGTTCGCGTACTGTGTCATTCGTGTGTCGTATAGTTCGCGTACTGTGTCGTGTCATTCGTTTGTCGTGTCGTTCGCGTATCGTGTCGTGTCATTCGTGTGTCGTATAGTTCGCGTACTGTGTCGTGTCATTCGTGTGTCGTATCGTTCGCGTACTGTGTCATTCGTGCGTCGTATAATTCGTGCACGAATGACACGACACACCTGATCATCATAATACCAACGGCAACCATCCTTCCGCGGTCTTACTTAGTACCTCACACTCCCACTCGAAGCAAATCGCTCGAGTGTGACCTCACACACACCTCACACACTTCGAGACAATTAGCAGTGAATGAATGACACAGTATGCGAATGGCAGTCGTTTCCAAAAAGATTAGAATTAAAAAGAAAAAAAAGAAAAAAAGAAAAAGAAGAAGAAAAACAAATGTATATAAGTAAGTAAAAAATAAAAATCATCGCGATGAATTAATCTAATGAATTGTATGATAAAATGTATAATAAAAAATATATATATTATCGCGATGAATTAATCTAATGAATTGGGTTGATGTTGTTGTCTAATTGGTATTTTCTCTCGCGCGGCCTCAGGTGGAAGGTGGGACTCCCTCGCCGAGCGATAAGTGAAAGATTCGAACGGCGATTATGCAAATACGATCATAAAATCACGGGATTCTGAGCCTCGTTGCCAGGCTGGTCACGTATCGCTCGGCGTGCGGGAGGGAGGCGGGAGGTTGGGAGATATTAGAGAAATATATATGATCATATCTATATATATGACATATATATATATATATATATATGTATTTTATATATTAAAGTCATAATATATATATATATATATATTATATATATATTATATATATATATATATATTAAATAAATATATATAATTTATATATATATATATATATATAAATATATATATGTTAAATATATATGAGATATATATATATATATATATATATTTATATAATATTATATGTTTATATATATATATATATATATATATATATATATTATATATATATATATATATATATGTATGTATATATATATGTATATTTATATATATATATATATATATATATATATATATAGTATATATAATATATATATATATAACACACACCACACAACACACCTCACACACACACACACATTTATACATAATATATATAAATATATATATATATATATATATATATATATATATATGGTGTGTGTTTTTTTGGGGTGTGTATATATATAGAGAGAGAGAGAAAGAGAAAGAGAGAGAGAAAGAAAGAGAGAGAGAGAAAGAAAGAGAGAAAGAGAGAAAGAGAGAGAGAGCACCTGCCTATATCCTTTCCAGTGTCTGATTTTGACGTGCAATCTTGCAAGGTTTGATAACAGGGAGACGCGTCCAGAGACTAAAGGAAAGATCCCTTTCTCTGTCGAAGTTCTTGGGGGTTCCTTTTTTTTTTCTTTTTTCCTCCTTTTTGGAGGATTTGCCTTCAGTTGTGGGATGGAATTTGTCTACGTAATAATGCATGCGTATATGTATGTATATATATATATATATATATATATATATATATATATATATATATATATATATATATAGATAGATAGATACACACACACATATATATACAAATAATACACACACACACATATATACAAATAATACACACACACATATATACATGCATAATATACACATAAACGCACACACACATATATACATACACACAAACACACACACTTCATACCAGTACATACTTTATTGATACAAAAAAATACAGGCGGATATTGCAATCAAGCTTCTCCAGATAGTATCAGATACTACTATTTAAGAGAACGATATTTTTTCGTTTAAAAATAATACATTTGATGACTATAAATCAGTGTTTCGAGTTTAATCATATTTAATTTGAAATCAACTAAAGGAAGGAAATAATAATAAATGCGACGAAAGTGGAAATTATCGATGGTGGAATAATGTAAGTACTTTCTATATCAACAATAAAATATCACCTATGATAATAGTACTAACTGCAGTAATAATAATAAAATTAATCATTAATCATACTATTATCACAGGAAAAACAACACAACAGCACATCAATTTACATAACAATATCAAAACAATAATAAAGAGAGAAAGAGAGAAAGAAAGAGAGAGAGAAATATTAAAAACAACAACAAGAAACACCAAAAACAAACAAAAACAAAACAATAACAAAAGATATCTAAAAGAAAAAGAAAAAAAACAAAACAAAAACAAAAGGCAATCGAAACGAAACAAAACAAAAAACGAAACAGCAAAGCAAGACGTTTCGAGCGGGTCTGACTCCCTCCCTCCCTCCATCGCGGCCGGATGAGGCTAACGGGCGGGACTCGAAACGAAACTGAATTCCGTTTTTTTTTCTGTGTCTTTGCTTCGTTTTAACTAAAGCGATGTTGATAATAAGGGTGATTATGATGATGGCGATGACTAGAACTATGATATTATTTGTTAAAATTAATGATTTTATATCAAAAGCAGTAATAATAATGATAGTAATAACGATGATGATCATAATAATGTAAACGAGTAATGGTAACGACATAGATAATAATAAAAAAATTATCATAATACCTGTAAAGTA
>NW_028234421.1:1746505-1754005 GCF_977035675.1 Penaeus japonicus | reverse complement strand
CAGGCAGGCAGGCAGGCCAACGGATAGACGGTCGGTCGGAGAAATGAACACATCATCTGATTTTTCGAACTTGGGGTCTGATTGAGACGAGGGTGGGATCGAAAAAAGACTTCGTTTTTCTTTTTTCTTTTTGTTTTGTCACTCTTTCGATATCGTAGTAGCTAGCTCGTAAGGTGTTTTCTGTATGTCTCTCTCTCTCTCTTTTTTTTTTACCTATTTGTCACATGGCAATTTCACGATCGACCAAGCCAACGTTTGTGTTTATCGATTACTCTCGCCGTGTTAGTGTTCGTTCTGGTTTCACGCCGCGGCTTCGAGACTGCTTCATGATCTCTCTCTGTTCCTCGAGATTTTTCGTTACCTTTTTTATTTTTTTATTTATATTTCTAATTTTATTTATTTTTTATTTTATTTTATTTATTCATTATTTATTTATTTATTTATTTATTTATTTATTTATTCATTTATTTATTTATTATTATTATTGTTATTATCATTTTATACTGGAAGAGGTTTTGTGTAGATTTATATTGTGAAGAAGACATTTTCCATAGGATTCTGGTTTCTTAATATATTTTTTTGTCAAAAAAAAAAAAAAAAAAAAAAAAAACTTATCAGATGAACCAAATGCTTTCGTTCTAAAGTCTTGGAACTCAAAACGCAGCTAAATCACGCAATCACAACAACCACTCTGACGGAAAACCCCCCCGCTTTAAATAACCTATAGACATAATATAAGGAAAATCACAACATAAGACTATAATCCACTCAAAACACACCACAACCATACGGCAAAAAGGCGGCATCGTACACCAACGTGTTATAAAGAAGGCAAAAACTTCCAATCTGAAGTGCAATTGACTAATATGAGCCAACACTGTCGTAGAAGAATATTATTTAAACTTCACTCTATCCTCATCCCAGTGTACATTTTTAGCTCATGAGTTGTGTGTGATGTGGGAAAGCAAACCTGAAATCCTCTATTGCAAGACTTAGTTGATATGAAATCACTCTCGTATTACAAACCGTTTTTGCAAATAAATTTTTTTTGTGCAATCCATTATCAATATTCAAGTGACTATAGTGCTATACATCACACAATCAATAAAACCGAAATTTGCCTAAACTGAACCAGCTACTAGAAGGTATCTTCCACTATACTAATAAACTTACTAACGCTGCTGTGTACTAACACCATACGAAAAAACATACTAACGCAAAATTAACTAACATTACAATGATAATAAATATTAAAATTCTAGCAAAGTTACAGTGCAAAAATAAATGTACCGTAACTTCATAGCGTAATATTTTGACTGATAAACTGCAATCATTCCGACTAAAACAGTAACCATAAATAAATTAGTTAAAAGCAGTAGAAACGACACCTAAATAGTAACCTGATTCTTCAGTAGAAATAATAAAAGTCAAGTAATACCCCAACACGAGACTGATCCCAGAAAATTAACAAAGACAAGTTAGGACACCAGGATAAAAATTAAGCAGGGGCATCACGTCAGCAGGAACGATATTCAAGCAGTGAAGAAAGCAAGCAGGTAATGTTTCGAAATCAACAACCATATTCTAAGTCCCTAAGCGCGCCGTGTACATGACATGAACATGCCGCGATTCTTATTCTAGAAGCGCGGGTTCGTGGCAAAAGCGTGGCAAAAAACGTGGTTAGTCGTGGCAATTGGTGTTTGTAAAGTATTGGAAGCAATCGTGGAAAAACTTCCGTGGCAAGGGGGTAGTAGGCTTGACACGTATACTTGTCACGATAGTTACACGGGTGAAGAAGTTAGATATATCTTTACTTGTTGTACTTTTTTCTTACCAATACTTCATATGAGCATTACTACGTTTGAAAAGGTAATATCTATATTGGAAATATTAGGCATTCATTTGTCTAGACATGGGATTTACAAACTCTTTTAGGAACAACATGGATTCCTCTGTGATTTTGAGTTTTTGGTTTGTTTACCTATTTTGGCGGACTTTTCGAAGGAGGAGTGAAGTTAAATGAATGGGAAACAGTTAGTCGGGGAAACGTAAAATTTAATTAAAGCATATAATTATATGGGAATGATGTTATACATGTAAAATCTATATGTATGTTATATATTAAAAATTGCGCATATTATGTACAGTATATACAGAGACAAAATACAAAAATAAGGAAAGATCTGATTCATAAAACACACGGATCCATCTCCTCATCCCGGTTTGTTTTGATCGAGCGTTATTAGAGTAGAGTGATATTACCACAGGCAGCGTCGTTGTGAAATGGGTTGTCAATTCTTTAACTAGGAACAGAGTACAAACGACTGATTCATGCCAAAATTGAATTTATCTTATGTTATTAGTACTACCTTATGATTGTAGTTTCTCTTATGAATTTGGTCGTGTGGACAGTGCCATTCAATCCGTTAACATGTTAATAAGTGGGTTACTGTTGGAACGGGTTGGGGGGGGTGGTTTAAACTGAAGCAGGTTTGTTTTGATCGCAAACGTTTTTGTTTTTTTGCCGGCGCTTCATTCTTTGCGTCCTAGAATACCGCATTCGTTACATGAACACGACATGGACATAACATGAACATGACATGGCCACGACACGCAGAAAACGTTATAGAATACGGCTGCAAGTATCACATAACGAAACTAATTCCTCACCAGTTAACGATATTCAAACAACAACGCAAGCAATCAGTAACATTTCGAACGAATTCTCAAGCAATTAACATCACCAATTTAGTAACGAAATCAAGAAGTAACCCCACTTTGGGTAATCAATCCTCCACCAGTGACAAAAGCAAGCAAGCAAACAAGCAGTAACTTCACTCACCGATTTCTCCATCAGTAACGAAAGCAAGCAAGCAATCAAGCAAGCAGTAACTACACGCACCGATTTCTCCATCAGTAACGAAAGCAAGCAAGCAATCAAGCAAGCAGTAACTACACGCACCGATTTCTCCATCAGTAACGAAAGCAATCAAGCAAACAGTAACTACACGCACCGATTTCTCCATCAGAAACGAAAGCAAGCAAGCAAGCAGTAACTACACGCACCGATTTCTCCATCAGTAACGAAAGCAATCAAGCAAACAGTAACTACACGCACCGATTTCTCCATCAGAAACGAAAGCAAGCAAGCAAGCAGTAACTACACGCACCGATTTCTCCATCAGTAACGAAAGCAAGCAAACAAGCAAGCAGTAAATACACGCACCGATTTCTCCAACAGTAACGAAATCAAGGAAGCAAGCAGGCAAGCAGTAACTTCATGCACCGATTTCTCCACCAGTAACGAAATCAAGCAATAACTTTACATTACGAACTTAATTCCTTAAGAAGATATCCAAGCAGTAACGCAAGCAAGCAGTAACACCGACAAGAAACAGTAACAATACTAACCAGTAACACCACAGACACGAACCTAAAGCCCTTGACAGACACGACCTCCCCCCACCCTGCACGAAATCTTTCACTCTCTCTCTCTCTCTTTCTCTCTCTCTCTCTCTCTCTCTTTGTCTCTCTCTCTCTCTTTCTTTCTCTCTCTCCTCTCTTTTCTTCTCTCTCTCTCTTTCTCTTTCTTTCTCTTTCTCTCTCTCTCTCTCTCGCTCGCTCGCTTTAGCTCTCTTTCTATCCTTTTCTCTCTCTCCCTCTCTCCCCCTCTCTCTCTCTCACCCCCCTCTCTCTCTCTTTCTTTCTCTTACTCTCTCTCTCTCTCTTTCTCTTTCTCTCTTTCTCTCTCTCTCTTTCTCTCTCTCTCTCTCTCTCACTCTCGCTCGCTCGCTGTAGCTCTCCTTTTCTCCTTTTTCTCTCTCCCTCATCCCCCATATCCTTCTCTCCTCTCACCCCCTCTCCTCTCTCTTCCTTTTTTATATTTACTCTCTCTCTCTTCTCTTTCTCTTCTTTTTCTTTTCTTTTACTCTCCTCTCTCTCGTCTTTCTCTCTCTCGCTCTCTTTCTCTATCTCTCTTACTCTCTCCTTCTTTCTCCCCCCCTCTCTCTCTCTCTTCTCTCTCTCCCTCTCTGTTATCTGTTTCACTCTTCTCTTCTATCTCTCTTCTCTCTCTCTCACTCTCTCTTTCTTTCTCTCTCTCTCTCTTTCTCTCCCCCCCCCCTCTTTCCCTCTCTCTCTCTCTTCTCTTCTCTCTCTCTCTCTCAGTCGCAACAGTAACCCTCTCTCTTATCTCTCTCTCTCTCTCTCTCTCTCTCTCTTTCTCTCTTCTCTCTTCTCTCTCCCACCCCCCCCACCCCCCCCTTCTCTCTCTCTCTCTCTCTCTCTCTCTCTCTCTCTCTCTCTCTCTCTCTCTAACCCCAATTCCGAAAGCAGCAACGCCATTCAGCCACCCAGCCCCATACAAACAGGAACCTCATCAACCGAGATGCTGAAGGTAACGTGAGGAGGCGAGCAAAGGCGAGGACTTTGAGGGCGGAGGAGGCGAGCAAAGGAGGAGACTTCGAGGGCGGAGGAGGCGAGCAAAGGATAAGACTTCAAGGGCGGAGGAGGCGAGCAAAGGATAAGACTTCGAGGGCGGAGGAGGCGAGCAAAGGATAAGACTTCGAGGGCGGAGGAGGCGAGCAAAGGAGGAGACTTCGAGGGCGGAGGAGGCGAGCAAAGGATAAGACTTCGAGGGCGGAGGAGGCGAGCAAAGGATAAGACTTCGAGGGCGGAGGAGGCGAGCAAAGGATAAGACTTCGAGGGCGGAGGAGGCGAGCAAAGGCGAGGACTTCGAGGGCGGAGGAGGCGAGCAAAGGATAAGACTTCGAGGGCGGAGGAGGCGAGCAAAGGATAAGACTTCGAGGGCGGAGGAGGCGAGCAAAGGATAAGACTTCGAGGGCGGAGGAGGCGAGCAAAGGCGAGGACTTCGAGGGCGGAGGAGGCGAGCAAAGGCGTGGACTTCGAGGGCGGAGGAGGCGAGCAAAGGCGAGGACTTCGAGGGCGGAGGAGGCGAGCAAAGGCGAGGACTTCGAGGGCGGAGGAGGCGAGCAAAGGAGGAGACTTCGAGGGCGGAGGAGGCGAGCAAAGGATAAGACTTCGAGGGCGGAGGAGGCGAGCAAAGGATAAGACTTCGAGGGCGGAGGAGGCGAGCAAAGGCAGAGACTTCGAGGGCGGAGGAGGCGAGCAAAGGAGACCTTCGAAGGCAAGAGGAGCGACAAAGATAAAACCTTCGGGGCGGAGAGGCACAAAGGAGGAGACTTCGAGGGCGGAGGAGGCGAGCAAGGCGGAGGACTTCGAGGCGTAGGGGCGAGCAATAGGCGAGGACTTTCGAGGGCGGAAGGAGGCGAGCAAAGGCAGAAACTCGAGGCAGAGGAGGCGAGCAAAGGATAAGACTTCGGGGCGGAGGAGCGAGCAAAGGGAGAGAATTCGAGCGGAGAGGCGAGCAAATGAAAGACTTCGAGGGCGAGAGGCAGCATAGGCAAGACTTCGGGGCGGAGGAGCAGCGACAGGATAAACTTCGAGGGCGGAGGAGGCAGCATAAGGAGGAGACTTCGAGGGCGAGGAGGCGACAAGGCAGAGACTCGAGGGCGTGGTGGCGAGCAAGGATAAGACTTCGAGGGCGAGAAGGCGAGCAAAGGCGAGACTTCGACGAGAGCGAGGAGGCAGCAAAGGATTAATACTTCGAGTCGGAGGAGGCGACCAATGATAAGACTTCGAGGGCGGAGGAGGCGAGCAAAGGAGAAGACTCGAGGGCGGAGAGGCGACCAAAGGATAAGACAATCGAGGGGCTGAGAGGCGAGCAAATGATAAGACTTCGAGGCGGAGGATGCGACCAAGGATAAGATCTTGAGGGCGGAGGAGGCGAAGCAAAGGATGAACTTCGAGGGCGGAGAGGCCGAGCAAAGGATAAGACTTCTAGCGGAGGAGCGATCAAAGGAGAGACTTCGAGGAGGAGAGGCGAGCAAAGATAGCTTCGAGCGGAGGAGGCGAAGCAAAGGATAAGACTTCGAGGGCGGAGAGGCGAGCAAAGGAGGAACTTCGAGGGCGGAGAGCAGCAAAGGATAATACTTCGAGGGCGAGAGACGAGCAAAGATAAGACTTCGAGGGCGGAGGAGGCGAGCAAAGGCAGAGACTTCGAGGCGGAGGAGCGAGCAAAGGATATACTTCGGGTCGGAGTGAGAGTCGTAGCACCCCCCACCCCCCCCACCCCCCCCACCCCCCACACCACCTGTGAGACTTCGGGCGGAGGAGGCGAGCAAAGGAAAGACTTCGAGGCGGAGGAGGCGAGCAAAGGATAAGACTCGAGGCGGAGAGGCGAGCAAAGCAGAGACTCGAGGGCGGAGGAGGCTAGCAAAGAGGAGACTTCGTGGCGAGGAGCGACAAAGGATAAACTTCGAAGGGCGAGGAGCGAGCAAAGATAATACTTCGTAGTCACGGCGGAGGAGGCGAGCAAAGGATAGAACATAGCGAGGGCGGAGGAAAGCGAGCAAAGCAGAGACTTCGAGGGCGGAGGATCGAGCAAAGGATATGACTTCAGGGGCGAGGAGCACAAAGGATGAACTTCGAGAGCGAGAGCGAGCAAAGGGATAAGACTTCGAGGGGGAGGAGGCTGAGCAAAGCAGAGAATTCGAGGGCGAGGAGGCGAGCAAAGATATGACTTCGAGGCGGAGAGGCGAGCAAAAGGATAAGACATCGAGGCGGGAGGCGAGCAAAAGGCAGAGACTTTCTAGGCGGAGGAGGCGAGCAAAAGAGAATACTTCGGGCGGAGAGCAGCAAGAGGAGACTTCGAGGCGAGGGAGCGAGCAAAGGCAGAGACTTCGAGGGCGGAGGAGGCGAGCAAAGGAGGAGACTTCGAGGGCGGAGGAGGCGAGCAAAGGATGAGACTTCGAGGGAGGAGGCGACTAAGATAAGACATCGAGGGTCGGAGGAGGCGCCAAAGGAAAAACTTCGAGCGAGGAGGCGAGCAAAGGATGAGACTTCGAGGCGGAGGAGGCGAGCAAAGGATAAGACTTCAGGGCGGAGGAGGCGAGAGCCTAGATAAGACTTCGAGGGCGGAGGAGGCGACCAAAGGATAAGACTTCGAGGGCGGAGGAGGCGAGCAAAGGATAAGACTTCGAGGGCGGAGGAGGCGAGCAAAGGATAAGACTTCGAGGGCGGAGGAGGCGAGCAAAGGAGGAGACTTCGAGGGCGGAGGAGGCGAGCAAAGGATAAGACTTCGAGGGCGGAGGAGGCGAGCAAAGGATAAGACTTCGAGGGCGGAGGAGGCGAGCAAAGGCCAGGACTTCGAGAGCGGAGGAGGCGAGCAAAAGCGAGGACTTCGAGGGCGGAGGAGGCGAGCAAAGGATGAGACTTCGAGGGCGGAGGAGGCGAGCAAAGGAGGAGACTTCGAGAGCGGAGGAGGCGAGCAAAACCGAGGACTTCGAGGGCGGAGGAGGCGAGCAAAGGATAAGACTTCGAGGGCGGAGGAGGCGAGCAAAGGATAAGACTTCGAGGGCGGAGGAGGCGAGCAAAGGAGAAGACTTCGAGGGCGGAGGAGGCGAGCAAAGGAGGAGACTT
>NW_028234421.1:1714005-1731505 GCF_977035675.1 Penaeus japonicus | reverse complement strand
TCTGGAGAAATGTGATAGAATAATCAGACTGCAATATACACCAACTAATGTGACAATTGGGCAAGTGTATTTCTCTACATCAGATGCTGAAGATGGAGCTGTTGAAGACTTTTGTGATGGTGTGCAGTGGAGGGCCATTGAAGGTAGCCCATCAGGCGATGTGCTGTATTCTATGGGTGATCGGAATGTGAAAGTGGGTCAAGGAGCAGAACATGAAATTGGGAATAGGGGATAGGATGGTGAATAGGGGACAAGTTCTTTCAACCTCAAGGCAGGAGTCCTGGTAGTTATCAATCCTCCAGACAACACCACAAGAAATCCGAGAGAGATCGGATTACATTCCTTTGGAATAAGAAACACAAGAAAACCATCAATGGTTGTGGAAACTCTTCAAAACTTTTCAAACCATCAATCCGCAGAGTGTCAGCCCTGTCAGGTGCTGACTGTGACCTTAATCTCCTTATGATGAATATTAAGATCAAGTTGAAGAGAGTTTCCAAGTCCAAGGTCTCAGAGAGGTTTGATCAGAGTTCAAAATAAAGCTGTTGAATTGATTTTTGAGTCTCTTGTAGTGAAAGAGTAAGAATCAGAAAAGCTGTGGCATGAAATAAAGCAAATTGTCCCGGAAATTGTAGAAGAATTTCTACCGAGGATGAAGAATAAAGCAAGAAAACTATATGGACTTCGCAGAAAGCAGTAAATATTGCAGACAGAAGAAGAGATGCAAAGAAGAGAAGCAATATCGAAGGTCAGAGGTTTGAATGCTGCTTTTCAGAAACAAGCATGTGAAGGCAAAGAAAAAAGTCCCGTTTGAAAGTTGAAGAAGGGCGAGCGAAAAGCGAAGTTCAAGTTCATCGAAGAAGCTGGAAGAGCATAAACAGGAAGAGCCAAAAGCAAACGACGGGAACGTGGTGTTTTGAAAGAAATCCGATTCATCACACCCACACAAGGCACATAATTCACAACACACACACAGGCTGTTTTCAGTGCCAAGTAGTGGGAACCCCCTTTCCTGAAGACAGGACGCTTAGGAGAGCTGGAATAATTAGAAAACTGTGAACTGGACTGTGACTGAAGAAAGGGAAGTAAAATCAGGGTGGAAATAGTACATAGAAAAGCTGCACAAGAAAGGTCCTAAAGAAGGACAATCAATAACAAACACCTCACACCAATAGAAAGGTCCCTAAAAATCACTAACAGACCAACATAACCCTACAAAACAAACCAAACAACACCACAGACCTTCACAACGGACAAAATTTTGAAATGGAACCCCCACCCCCCCCCCCACGGAGACCCCGGGAAAACGTCACCAACCAGGTAACCATTTGAAATGGAAAAAAACCCCCCCCACACACCCCCCCCAGATACTCGAATCGGAAATCAGAAATGCATTGAAGAACCTGGCCAATAGAAACCTGGAGATTCGCCGACAGCCAAGCTGATCACAGGTCTGTGAAATCTGATTTGGAAAACATGAAGCTGGACAGAGGGGGTTCACCGAGGGGGGGGGATTTGGAAAACTAAGTAGATTACATTCCACTGTTTATTGTTTTTTAAGAAAGGAGACGAGAAGGAGGGGGGTAAACAAGAAGGAGTGGAGTAACTACAAGACTATGACTTCTGATTCCTTCCTGAATCTCGGCATCACGAGCAAAATACTCAAAAACTCAGTAGTAGAGTCCTACAGTAGCATTAGCTTGGCCAGCTGGAACATATCATCACAAAATCAATCCTTCATCAATCTTCTTCCCTTCTCTTCATCTCCCTTTCTTTCTTCTCCATCTTCCTCATTCTCCCTCCTCGCTCCTCATATCCTTCCATACCATCTACTACCTAACATCTTCTCACTTCCTCCATCTTTCCTCTCATGAAATCCATCTTCTTAGCATCTTCTTTCTCTCTAATTGCACATCAATCCTCATCTTCCTTTTCTCTCCTCATCTTCTCTTCTTCTCTCATAATCATGCTTCTCTTCTTTCTCTCTTCCTTTCCTCCCTCAATCTCAACTACTACCTCATCAAATGCTCTTCTCTCCTCCATCTTTCTCTCCCCTTTCCTTCCTCCCTCTCCCTCTTTCTTCTTCTTTCTTCTCCCTCAACTCCTCCAACTTACTTCCCCCTCAAGAACAACCACAGGGCTAATAGTTCCAGACCAGATAGAGATACCCGTGATCACATAGCCGACGTCCGCAGAAGCTTAGAGAAGCGTAGAGTCCTACTCATCTAATTATCAAGCTGGAAAACCTGTATGATGAGCAGAAAGCCATCATCACAACGGAGTTCGGTGAAACTGACAGCCTAGATATCAGAAAAGGGGTGCGACAAGGCTGTAGGTATGTTATGCTTTTCTCCTTCATCAACGACAACCACCCGGCTTCTCTCGGCTTACCTCTCAATGTACACACACGAACACAAACACACACACACCACCACCACACTAACACAACACACACACGAACCACACCACATATATATAATAATATATATATATATATATATATATATATATATATATATATATATATATATATATGCTGAGAGGACCATTCAGGAGGCACTGGCCGGTGATATCAGGAGAGTGGCATTCAAATTGGTGGCAGAAAGTGATCAATCTCTGGTAGGCAGACTCTCATGCAGACTAGTCCGACAAGCTGGAAAATCTCATGTTTGAGGTCAAAGGGTGAAGTTGCTGGCATGGACTTGAATGTTAGTAAAACGAAGATAATGGCAACTGATGTTATTGATAAATTTGAACTGCAAGGTAAGGATATATTGAAGTAGCGAAATATTTCAACTTCCTAGGGGCTATGATATACAGAGAGAGAGAGAGAGAGAGAGAGAGAGAGAGAGAGAGAGAGAGAGAGAGAGAGAGATAAGATGAGATGGAGGAGAGAGAGAAGAGGAGAGGAGAGAGAGGAGAGAGGAGGCTGGTGAGAGAGAAGAGATATATCGATAAACCAAATGGAATCATGACCATAATGAAATAGTAATTTGTAACGGAATATATTGAAATCAATATATCCTTAATATCTACTAACAGCCCATACCATTCTGATTTCGCCTATTTGATAGGCAACACAGACGAAAACTTTACCTTAATGTGACTCGTTGCGATAACCCATTCAAAGGAAAAAACGCGAGGCGTTGATTTATTTCATGTGCAAACTAACACTGAGATATACATGCTCTCAAAAAGAAAACTTTCAAAAAGGCACACGTATGTATTAACACATATTTACTCCATGCGTGCATATTTAGATGATTATATTTTATAATATATATATATATTATATATATAAATATTTCGTATATATATTAGATATATATATATAATGTATATTGGAATGTATGTATGTACTATATAGTATAAAATACACAGTCACCACAAAATAATATATATTGTATATATATATATATAGGAATATATTCATATATAATATATATAGTAGTATAGAGCGGGAGATATATATAATGCAATATATCATATATAATATAATATATAAAAATATATATATATTATTTATGCATTATAATATATCTATAAAGAGTAGTATATATAATATATATATATAATAAAATATATATTTATTAATGCATATATTATATTATATATAAATAAATATATATAATATATAGTATATATAATATTATATTTATAATGCAGTATATATATATATATGTTATATATATATATATATAATAATATATATAAATATATGCATATATATATATATAAATATATATATATATATTATATTAATATATATATATATATACGTATATATATATATCAAATATATATATATATATATATATAGTTATATATAATATATATATATATTATAATAGACGTATAATATACCTCACACACAACAACACAACACACAACAAACCCACACACACACGACACACTACATACATATTATATTATTAATCTATACTATATATACTAACTAAATATAATATATCTATATATTACATATAATATATTTATATATATATGTATATATATACATGATATATAATATAATACAATACCATCTATATATATATATATATATATAATAATTATATAATATATATATATATATAAAATATATAATATAAGGTGTGTGTGGGTGTGTGGTGTGTGGTGGTGTGTGTACGAGTGTGTGTAGTATAAATACATATATATATATTTATATAATATATATATATTGATAATATATATATATACATATAAGATAAATATATAAAGTATATATATATTAACATACAATACAATATATTATATAATGTATATTTGGTAGAGAATATATATATATAATAATAGATATAAATAACAGAGTATTGATTTTGTTGTTTTATTTTTAGTTGGAATATATATAATGGATAGGTGTGGGGGGGGTGGGGGGTGTTGTTTGTTTTTTGTTTTGTGTGTTTTTTTGTTTTTTTTTTTTTAGATGTTATATATATTATATATATTTATTTTGTATATGTTTAAGAAGTTATATATATATATATTAGAGATATAATATATTATTTTTATATATTTAATTAATATTTATGTTATGTAAATATATATATATATATATATGCAGTATATATACTATATAAATAATATATATATATATATATATATATATAGTTTATATATATAAATTACTGTATATATATAAAATACATAAAGCTACACACACATCAAACACACACAGAACAACATATAAGGGCGCGGAGGTCGCATATATATCAATATATATATATAATATATAAAATATATATATATATATACATATAATATATATATATATATACTATATAATGAATAATATATATATATATATATATAAATTAGTATATATATCATATATGTGTGTGGTGTGTGTGTGTGTGTGTGATTTTGTTGTGGTGTATGTATATAATTCGCATATAATATAAATATATATATATATATATATATATATATATATATTCATACATAATATTATATATATATAGATATATATAAGATATATATATATATTTCATATATATATATATAGTAATACATATATATACTACTATATACATATATTAACATAGACACACACCACACACACAAACACACACACACACACACACACACACACCCCCACCCACCCACACACACCACCTATATCTCTACAATATCTCTATCTCTATATCTATATCTAATCTAATCTCAAAATAAATCAGGCACAGATAGAGAGAGTCTGATCACTCAATGTCTTAACTTCACACACAACTCAGTCTCGGTCACAGCACACACACACACAGCACTCTCTCGACCCACACACTAACACTCACCCACACTCAAACACACACTCACACACACCACCAAAATCACACACACCCAAAACCCCCCCACCCCCCCCCCCCCCCCCCCCCCCCCCCCCCCCCCCCCACTCTCACTCTCACACACACTCACACACAATTACACACACACACACACTCTCTCAACCACACACACACACACCAACTCACGACTCACTCAACACAACAACCACACACACACACTCGTCACACCACACACACACACACACACCACATACACACTCGTCACACTATATATAGTATAGTTGATAGAGATAGTAGAGATTGTCAGAGATGATATAGGATAGAGGATAGAGAGAGGAGTGGGATACACTCGAAACATACCACTTCACACACCCACATTACAAACACACTCACTCACACACCCCCACACACACACATCGCACAAACCTGCTCACACACACACAACACACACACAACCCAACACACACTACACTCACACACACTCACGCCACCACTCAACATCACACACACTCACGACCCCCCCACCACCCCCCCCCCCCCCCCCCACCCCCGCCCACCTCTCCCCCTCCCCCCCCCCCCCACCCCCCCACACTCCACACACACTACTCTACACACACACTCACACAAACCACACTCACCACTCACTCCCACACTCACTAACTCACACTCAAACACCCACCACACACACAAACACGCAACAGCTCTCACAGACCACGCTCGCTCGCGCTAGCGCGCGCCCGAGTAGCGCCCACCCCGAGCCCGCGCGCGCTCCCCCCCACCCACCACACAACCACACACACCTCCCACACTCTCACAACACACACACACACACTACTCCACTCTCACTCACACCCACACACAAAAACACACACTCACACACATCACACTCAAAGCAACTCACGCACTACACTCACACGACACAACACACACACACCTACACACACAGACCACACATCACTCACCCCCCCCCCCCCCCCCCCCCCCCCACCCCCGCCCCCCCCCACACACTCACAACACACACACACACACACTCCTCACACACTCAACAACTCACCCACACACACCCTAACAAAATCACAAACTCACCTCACACACACACACACTCTCTACACACACACCTCACACACACACTCACACACTCACTCACTACACACTCCCAAAGACTCACAGTAGTCTTTTTTTGTATGAGAAGTGACGCAAACTGTAACAATCTCACCACCCCTACCACATCTCCACCCAATCTCTCAACTACTTCAATCTCACTCTCTCTCACACACTCACTCAGTCATGACTCTTCTCAACCACACACTCACCTCACCCCTCAATCTCTAACACACTATCACACACACACCACACACTCACACTCAATCTATCTCACACAGACAGCACTCACTCATGTACACCGCCACTCCGCGCGAGCTCTCTCCCGCGATCTCCACCCCCGCCCCCGCCGCGCGCCCCCCTCCACACTCTCACACACACACACCCACTCACCTCACACAAACACACACACTGACACTCACAAACACACACACACAAACTCACAATAACATACACCACACACACACACACTGAACACACACCCAAACACACACTCCTACACACACCACACACTAACTCACCACACACTCACTCAGTCACTCTCACAACTCTCACCCTCACTCTTCACATAACACACACACACACTACACACACTCACTCACACACATAACAATCTCACACACACACACAACAAACATAGATAGAGATAGAGTTAGGAGAGTGCTCGCGCGCGCTGCGCTCTCGCGCTACGCTCGCGCCGCGCTCTCGCGCGCTCGTGTCTCTCTCCTGCGCCTCGCTCTCTTCGCTCTCTCGTCTCTCGCGCGCGCTATCCCTCTGCGTCGCCCGCGCGCTGCGCCCGCCGCGCTCGCTCCCGATCACCCCCCCCCGGCTGATCGGCCCTCAATATACTGCCCCCGCCTGCGGGGTTGCCACTTGCCACGGCGCCTCATACGCCATCTCCCTCCGCCGCCCCTTATCTCCAGGTGATGGCTCTTATCTCAGGTTATTCAAGGGTAGCAGCCTAGACCCTCCTCCTCCTCCTCCTCCCTTCTCCCCCCTCCTCCTCCCCCCTCCTCTTCCTCCTCTTCCTCCTCCTCCTCTTCCGGTCTTGCTGATATCTTTCATCTCGACTGATTTGACCTTAAGAGAAATTTGATTTTTTTTCCCCATTTTTTTAAAAGATTATTTTCTTATCTTATCAAAAAAGGGGAAAAAAATCATGTGATAACGATAAAGGGGGGGGGGGGAATATCGAATAAAAATCGGAAAGGTAGGGTGATGATAAGAGGATAAATATCATTGGAGGAATATTGAAGGAAATTCTGGCCACTCGAAGGAGAGAGAGAGAGAGAGAGAGAGAGAGAGAAAAAGAGAGAGAGAGAGAGAGAGAGAGGAGAGAGAGAGAGAGAGAGAGAGAGAGAGAGAGAGAGAGAGGAGAGAGAGAAAGAGCGAGAAAACTAGTGTTTTTGGCTATAGAATGGCGGGAGGTGGCGGGTCAATACCAGCTACCAGAGCGCAGGCGTGTGGTCCCCTCTCCCCCCGCCTCCTCTTCCTCCCTCCTCCACCTCCTCCTCCTTCCACCTCGCACGGACTCCTCCTCCATCGTCCTACTACCCCGCCTGCAACACCTCCCCTCCTCCTCACTCCTCGCGCCCCTTCTTCTGTGCGCATGTCGTCGCTCGCTTTCGGCTCGAGACTCGGAAATATGTTTCTCACCGTTGGGTGGTTTGTGTGCGCCTGTGGAGTGTGTGTGTAATGTTAGATTTATATATTTATAGATAGGTAGATATATATAGATATATTTATAGAGACTTACACTTTTATTTATGTATAAGACATACATACAGACAAACACACACACACACACACACACTGATATAGGTATATAGATATATAGATATAGGCTATATTTAAGTGATATATAGATATTGTTTAATTACATTGATTTATGTATATAGACTACTTACATACATATATATAATAAATATATATATATTAGATATGATATATAATAGATATATATGTAATATTATATAGATATATATAGATATATATATATAATAGTTTATATATATATATATAACATACACACACACACAACTCACACACACATAAAGATATATATATACACACACACACACACTCACACACATTTAATATTAGATAATATATATATATATATATATATATTTTGATATATATATATATATTAAATAGATTATACACACACACACTCACACAACACACACACACACACACACATATATAATTAGATATATATATAGATATAAGATTTTTTATAGATATATATAGATATATCACACCATATATATACTTACAATATATATATATAGAGATAGTATTATTTTTATATATATATATATTATATTAAATTTATATACATATATATACATTTATATATGTAATATATACAAATGCTATATATAATATATAATATATAGATATATATATATAGAGATTATATATATATATATAATTTATATATATATCAATATGTGTGTGTGTGTGTGTTTTGTGTATATGTATCTCTCTAAATATTCCAAAGATTCATCAAATCTATCTATATATATTATCTAAGTCTCACATCAAACAAAACAAAAATATTTATATGCACTTATCTAACTCTATATCAATCTTATCTCTATCTCTAACTATATCTTTTATAACAATATACCTAAACTAAATATGTATAGATACTCAATATCAATACTAACAATATATATCCAAAAACACACATCTAACAAAAACAACTCTAACACTCTCTCTATATATAACACACAGAAACTAAATAACTCTACCCACCCGCTTACCCACCACCCCCACCCACAGCCCCCACACTCACAACCCTCACACACTCTCTAATTATATATATATATATCTATTTATCTAACTATACATATATATCAATAATATATATATATATACAAACACACGCAAACTCTCACCAATAACTCACAATATCTCCTCTAATAGTGTGAGTATTTGAGAGAGTTAGTGTATTTGAGTTTGGAGTGAGTCGGTATCTAACCCAATCTAAATAACTACAAAATCTCACAATCTCCTCAATAATCAGAACTCTCACTCCCACTACCAGTCTGCACACTCACTCTCAACAACTCACTCTAAATAAACAACACACCTCACACACTCCCTCTCTTCCCACCTAACCCTAACTACTCCATCCCCACCACCCCCCCCCCCCCACCCCCACCCCCCCACACCCCCCCCCCCACCCCCACACCCCCCATCTCACTCCTCTATAACTATATCATAACTATAATCTATCTAAAATCAAACTCACTCAAATACAATGATAGTATTTCGAGCAACTGACTCAAACAGATCACAACATCACAATGAAAAATCTAACACACAAACACTCAGTATATAAACACAACCTCACTCAATCTCAAAACACACACACTCACACTCACTCACGACACATTTGTATCTAACTCAATCTCTCCATCTACCCCCAGCCAACCCCCCCCACCCCACACCCCCGACCCACACCCACCCACCCCAAAACACTCTCCTCACACTTATACAAATCCAAACGAATATACTCTATAAACTCTCTATCAATTCCAATAAATAATAAAACATCAAAACTCTCAATATTATCATAACTCAAACCAAACAAAATCTATATATATATACTCTAAACACACTACACAATCACACTCATTGTGTGGTGTGTGTGATATTATATAGAGTGTGAGACATGTGAGATATAGATATTTAGAGAGAGAAGATTGACACACCCACAAAATACCACTCTAACACCACACAAATACTCACATCACACACAACACTCTCCCACAAACAATCTAACCAATCACTCACTCACACACTCACACACACCCCCCACACACTCAACACACAACACTCACTCCACAACACACTCCACACACACACAAACAACTCACACCCCCAACCCACCCCCCCCCCCCCCCCCCCAACCCCCCCCCCCCCCCACACAACCCACTACCCCAACACCCCAAACTAAAACTCTCTCACTCTAATTCAGTCAAAAAACCTATAAATCTAGCATATACACATAACAATATATAACTCACATCTCTCAATAATAATCTACTATCACAAATATAACTATCTGCCAAACTCAGACAACGAAAGAGATAGAGATTGAGATAGAAAGCGTGATAATAAAAGAGAAAGAGAGAGAGACAACAATAAATACTATCTCTCTATCTATCACCAAAATATATCTATATGATATATAAATCATATAATAATATATATACTAAAATAAAACAAATATAATAAAAAATCTATTAGTAATAAAATAAAAAAGAAAATTATATGATATATCTAAAAATATATAAAAAAAATATAACTAATAAAACACTATCTAAATGTATATATAAAATACACATCACAACCACAACCCACACCCACACACACACCCCCACACACAGAACACATATATATCAAAAAAAAAAATCAATTAATATTAAATATCTAAAAATATAAAATAAATAACTATACAATAACTATAAATCTAATATATATCTAATACCTAATATAGAAATCTGATAAACCTCAACAAATATATAAAAAAATATCTATCAAAAAAAATAAATAGTATATCAATCAGTAAACAACAGTCTCATGTGATCTGAGTGTGAATGTGTTGTGTACTCTACTTATATATATCTAAAATATCTAACAACATATATATATCTAATATAATCTCATATATCTATATAAATATATATGTTATGTAAAATATATATAATAACACAAATACCTCAATACTATATATATCCAATAATAATAAGAAATCTAACATATCTATATATATATATCAAATAACAAAATGCTATATCTGAAAAAGATATCTAGAGCTGAGCTAGAGCAATAGAGAAAAAAAAGAGAAAGAGAGAGATAACCAAAATTAAATATAACAATCAATCATATCTATCATATTATATAATCACTAAATATCTAAATGTAAATATATATATATATATAAATATATATATCTAAATGTATATATAATATAATCTAATAAATATGTCTAAATATCCAACTAAAAATATATAATGTCTATATATATATATATATATAATATCTATAAATATGTATATATCTATAAATAATTCATATAATAATAAATATATATATAAAATCTATATATATATATATAAAATATATATTTATAAAATATAATAAATATATTCATTTATGTTGTGTGTGTGTGTGTGTGTGGAGAGACAGAGAGAGAGAGAGAGAGAGAGAGAGAAGAGAGAGAGAGGAGATAGAGAGATGAGAGAGAGAGCAGGAGAGAGAGCAGAGAGAGAGAGAGAGAGATAGAGTAGAAAGAGCGAGAGAAAAGAGACAGAGAAATAGAGAGAGAACAAAAACCCAAAGGCTTCGGCCATCTGCTGTCGCCCCCAAGCTCTCTGCGGGGTGCCACTTGCCACGCGCCCTCAAACTCCCATCTCCCTCCGCCGCCCCTTCTCCCCAGGTGATGGCTCTTATCTCAGGTTATTCAAGGGTAGCAGCCTAGACCCTCCTCCTCCTCCTCCTCCCTTCTTCCCCCCTCCCTCCCTCCCCCCCGTCCTCTTCCTCCTCTTCCTCCTCCTCCTCTTCCGGTCTTTGCTGATGCACTCTTTCATCTCGACTGATTTGAGAAAGAAGAACGAAAATTGAGAATGGTGAGGGTGATGTTGAAGAAGAGAAATTGAAAGAAGAAAGAAAAGAAGAAAAAAAAAAAAACAAAAGAGAAAAAGTTGGAAAATGGTTTGATTTACTTGATAGAAATGGAAAAGAATTGAAAGAAAAGACAAAACAAAAAAGAACGCTCAGGCCGACAGACAGATCGACCACCGCAGAACCATCATCAATACTATCTCCTTGTCACAATCAATTGCCCCCACATGCTACTCCTTCCCTCCCCCCTACATACAATCCCTCATCATCAGCACCCATCTCCCAATTGTCCCTCCCCATCAAGCTCAAACATCTCCCCCTTATCTCTCACTACTCAATCCACAATCACACATCCTCCCATCCCCCGTCTCACCCAACCGCTCCCAAATCTAAAAAAACCCTCCAAAAAAACCCCTGACAAAACAAACAACCCCCCCCCCCTGGGCCCCCCCTCCAGAGCAACCGCACCTCGGGTGTGTGGGCCTCTCGCCACACCCTCTTCCCGGACGGGATCTGCACCGCGGAACCCTATCCATGGCGCCTCTCCTCCTCTCCTCGTCCTTTCTGTGGCATTGTCTGTCGTCGCTCGGTCGTGACTCGGAAATATTTATACTCAGATGAGGGTGGGTTTGTGTGCGCTGTGTGTGTGTGTGTGTAATGGATATATATATCTATATTATTATATATATTTAATAATATTTTATATTTATACTTACAAATTTATTTATGTACTATATATACTCCATACACACACACACACACACAACATTATATATGTATATAATCTAACTAAATAATATATATCCTTATATTATTTTATATATTATGTATATATATACATTTATATTGTATATATACATACTACATAAATTTATATATATAATTATTTATATATATATATATATATAATATAATAGGTATAAATATATAATATATTATTATTATATATATTATATATATTATATATATATATATAATACAAACACACAAAAAAACATATATATTATATTTACACACACAGAAACAATATATATATAGATATTTATATATATTTATATATTTTTATATATATATATATATATATTTATTATATATAACACCACACAACAAAAATGTAACCACATCCCACACACAATATATATATATTATATATATAATATATGTATATATATATATATATATTATATTATACACACATATATATAATACATATATATATATATTAATCTATTTATAATAACTATAATATATATAGTATATATATATATATAATATATTAATTTATATATGTCTATATACATAAATGATATTATATATATATATATATATATATATATATATTTTATATATTATATATATATATATATATATATTTATACATACACACACACAATATATGCATTATATCTATTCACATGAAATACTTATTTTTTCTTTCAAACGTATATATATATATTCAATCACATCTCTAATGATAACAAAGCTTAAATCTAGAACCCCTATCTATTTCCCTTGGCGAGGGGGGGGGGGGGGGTAGGGGGAGTGTGGAGGGGGGAGAAGAAGGTCGTGAATATGTAAAAAGATTGAGAGCGAAATCAATCGAAAGGAGGAATCGTTTTTCTTTTTTTCTTCTTCTTTTTTCTTTTTGTTGGTAAGTTAAATAAATATAATTGACAATACAAATCCCTTCCATCCTCACCCTCCTTCCCTGTCCCCTTCCTCCTCTCTCTCTTCAGCTCTATCCTTGTTGCTTTGGGGGAAAGACTGTAGCGCCGACTGTCCGCCCACGGGCACCGCCACATTCCACATTGTAGCCTCGACCATTGCCAGTGCACTCGCTTCATGTGAGGGTTTCGAAGGTGTTTTTACGTAGATGGCACTGAGATAAGGAGAGAAGAGAGAGAGAGAGAGAGAGCGAGAGGAGAGAGAGGAGCGAGAGAGAAGAGAGAGAGAGAAGAGAGAATGAGATGAGAAGTGAGAGAGAGAGAGAGAAGAGAGAGAGAAGAGAGAGAGAGCAGACAGAGGAGAGAGAGAGAGAGATGAGAGCAGAGAGAGAGAGAGAGAGATGAGGGGAGAGGGGGGAGAGAGTCGAGAGAGAGAGAATGATGAGAGAGAGAGAGAGAGTGGCGGAGAGAGAGGAGAGAGAGGGAGAAAAGGAAGATGAAAAGAAGGAGAAAGAGAGAAAGAGAGAGAGAGAAGATGAGGGGGAGAGTAGATGAAAAGGAGCCTGAGGTGTAGAGAGAGGATGGGCAGGAAGAGAGGGGACAGAGGAGAGAGATGAGAGAGAGAGTGGAGGATGAGAGAAAGGAGAGAGAGAGAGGAGAGAGAGAGAGAGAGAGGGGGGGCGAGTGGGCGGGAGGGTGAGAGTTTGAGGAGAGAGGGGAGGGAAGAAGAGAGAGAGAACAGAGAGGAAAGAAAGAGAGTGAGAGATGAGAGAGTTCGAGAGAGAGAGAAGGAAGAGAGGATGGTGAGGATGAAAGAGTAGATGAGAATTAAAGAAAAAGAGAGAAAACAAGAGAGAGGGAGAGAGAGTGAGAGAGAGAGAAGAGGAGAGTGGGGGGAAAGAGAGAGGAGAGGGAGAGAAGAGAGAGAGAGAGAATAGAAAGAGCGAGTAGAGAAAATGGAAAAGAGATGAGAGATAATAGAAGAGAGAGAGAAAGATTAGATAGAGAGGAGAGAGGAGAGTTTTTCTATGATCTCCGAATTAGTCAATATGTCTAATGTCTGTCACTTCTTCCGTTCTAGTTAATGGTAATCGCTGTCTAATATGTATGATCCTGTAGGATGTATAGTTAATTGTGTGTTCTAATTATAGAATCAACTAGGTATATATACACACACACACATTGCATTCATACATATTATATACATTTATGTATTTATTAAACTATATAATATATCAATTCTATCAATATATATATATATTATATCAATTATATTTACTATATATAATTGTGGTATATATATCTATATTATATATAAATTATAATCTATATATATTATATATATATATATATATATATATGTATGTAAAATACTATATATATATATATACTAACTATATATATTACTATATATTACTCACAATATGTATATATATATATATTAATACCTCACACCATCCATAAATATTTACATACATATATTATATATATATATAATATATTTATATATATATCATATATATTATAATATAATTACATAACATATACATATATTATATAACACCCTATATCTAATATATACTCTATAATAATATATATATAATATTTATTATCTTATCTATATATAATAATATGTGTTGTGTAGTGTTGTGTGTTAGTGTGATAGTGTGTGTGTGTTGGTGTGTGTTGTTGTGTAGTGTGTGTTAGTGAATACATACATATATATATAATATAATATATATATATATATATATATATATATATATATATAAACCATATTACATATATAACATATAAACATAAATATATTCTATTTTCTACATATACATATATACACCTATGTACCTCTCTCTATATATATATATTATATTTATATATCTATTTATATAATATAATTATATTATATATTATATATTATACATGTATACATAATTATATATATATATATCTATATATATATATTATATTATATATATTATACATATACGATATATTACATATATACCATAAATATATATATATATATACATGTTATACTATATATTACATATGTTACCATATATATATATTTAAATATATATATACATATTATATATATATATATCTATTATACATATACATGTATACATTATATATCTAAATCTATATATTATTATATCTTATATATATACATATAATAATGATATATATATATATATATAAATATATATATAATATATATATATATGCATGTATATATGTACAATTCATTTATATAAATATATTATATAATATATATATTGAACTATATATATATATAGATATATACCATATACATATATACAATATATATATTTATATATATATATATATATATATATATCTATACTCTGTATATATATATATATGTATGTATATATATACATTATATTCATCAATATATATATATAAATATAACATATAAATATATTATATCTATATATTAATATTATACATCTATTCCGCGCTGTATATCTTGAATCTAAATATATCTACAACTATGTATAACTATATATAAATACATATATCTCTATATCTATATATATATTATATATATATGTATATATATGTCTGTATGTATATATATATATATGTACATTTATATATACACACACACACATTATCTACCTATACGGACGTAGGTATTCGTACGTATAATACACGTATTTTAGTCACTTTATAAAGAAAAAATAGGGGGAGTTAAATTAATAAGCATCATCCACCAATCACCTCTTTAATCACAATTCCAATCTCAGTCGAAACATCATCTCTTGACTCTTGGATCGTTTTCTTGACAGCCTCCCTCGCGACCGCCTCTTGAATTAGCTCCCTTTTAGTCGTCCATTTCATCAATAACCGGCATAACTTAATAAATAATAAATGATAAATAGCTATAAATAATAACTTAATAAATAACTTGTCTCTTTCATGAATCACCACAGGTCGTAGAAGTCTTAAATCACCGAAAATCAGACCCTTTCTAAGTCATCTGGGGTCGTATCTTCGTGTTTCAATCACGGCTCTGTTAATCTGAAATCACTGTGATTCAAACGCTGGCCGCAAGGTTACTGCTAGAGTACAGAAGGCTGGGGGGCGGCTGGTGGGGGTAGTGGGTTGTGTAGGTGCTTGTGTGGATGTGATTGTGTACGGTGTTTCTTCTATGAACAGCCTTTTACTCGTAAAATGTCTGTAATTCTTGTATATATATTTTTCCCGGTATACATACATACATACATACATACATACATATATATCGAATATATATATAATATATATATAGTATATTATATAGTATACATATGTATATATATATAATAATAGTGCGGTATAATAAATATATGTATATAAATATATAGGGGTATATATAAATATATACATACATATATATATAATAGTATTATATATTAAATATATATATATATATATAACATATATATGCATGATAAGATTATGTATATACACACAGGGATTGTCGGAAGGGATTTCGAACACACACAAGTACACTTCACTAAACCCACATCACATATATATATATATATATAGTGATATATATATAGATATAATATAGTATATATATTATAATGTGTGTGTGTGTGTGCAAGTGTGTTGAGATCTGATCTGTTGTGTATTGTGTCACGACACGAATACATATTGATACATATGATATGCATGATGCGTATTATATCAACATAGCATACTGTACATATATACATACATACATACATATATACATACATACCATATATACAGGTGGGGGGGGGGCGGGGGGTGGGTTTAAGG
>NW_028234421.1:1706505-1709005 GCF_977035675.1 Penaeus japonicus | reverse complement strand
AAGGAAAGGGGAAAGGGGCAAAGGGAAGGGGTAAGGGGGAAGGGGAGGAGAAAGGGAAAGGGGTAAGGGGTGGGGAGTGGAGGGGATAGGGGTAAGGGGTAAGGGGAGGGAAGGGGTAAGGGAAAAGGGGAGGGAAGGGGAAAGGGGAGGGTAAGGGGAAAGGGGCAAGGGGTAAGGGACAAGGGAAAGGGGCAAGGAGAGGGGAGTCAAGGTGCAAGTGGAGGGAAGGGGAGGGTAAAGTTAAAGGGAAATGGATAAGGGGCAAGGGGAAGGGAGGGGTAAGAGGAAAGGAGCAAGAAGGGGGGGAGGGGGAAGAAGGGGGAAAGGGGGGGGGGGCAAGGGGACACCCCCTGCTACCGGCGTCAGAGGGTGTCAAAGTGAAACGTCGCTATCTTGATTATTGACAAGGAGGGGGTGGGGGGGAGGGGAGTGGGGAGGGGTGAATGAAAGGGACAGTGAGGGGGGGGGGAGGAGGGGAGTGACGAAGAGGGGATGGAGGAAGTAGGAACGGGAGAGATGGGGGTGATAGATGATAGAGAGAGAGAGAGAGAGAGAGAGAGAGGGGGGGGGGGGAGGGGGAGGGAAAGAAAGAAAAGGAAAGAGAGAGAGAGAAAGACAGAGAGACAGATAGATAGATCGATAAACAGACAGACAGACAGAGAGAGAGAGAGAGAGAGAGAGAGAGAGAGAGAGAGAGAGAGAGAGAGAGAGAGAGAGAGAGAGAGAGAGAGAGAGAGAGAGAGAGAGAGAGAGAGGAGAGAAGTAGAATTGAGAGAGAGAGAGAGAAGAGAGGAGAGACGATGGAGATGAGAGAGAGAGATACTAGAGAGAGAGAGAGAGAGAGAGAGAGAGAGGTAGAGAGAGAGAGAGAGGGAGGGGAGAGAGAGATAGAGGAGAGAGCGTGACATAGGAAACACAACCACGCACAGCCACAATAAATAGAGAGAAAAAATGAAAGCGGACCAGATAGTGAAAATTAAAACAGGGAAGGACATAACGAGAAGAAAGAGAGAGAAGAGAGATAAGGAAGAGAAAAAGAGAGAAGAAGAGGGAGGAGAGAGAAAGAAAAAAGAAGAAGAAAGAAAAGGGCACGAAGGGAAGCCACTTTCCCATCACCTTCCCCCTTCCCCCACCCCCATCCCTCGCCCCCTCCAATCACCCGCCCACGCTCCCCCCTCACCCCCCCCTCCTGCCACCTTTCCCCCCTCCCTAATTTTCCATCCCCCTTATTCCTTTCTCTTCGCCCGTCCTCACCCCCCCCTCTCACTCCTATCTTCCCCTTCCACCACCTTCCCCCCCTATCCCCACCCACCCACCCCCTTCTCTCCTTTCCCCCCACCTCCCCCCCCCACCCCCGTCGCACCCACAAAATGGCATATGATTCCAAGTGGATATAAAAAACTTCGCACTATCAGAAACAAGGTATAAGATTGTATGCACACAAACTTGAGTAATATGTAGACAGTCAGTTCGGATGATTCTGAATCGAAGTCCATTATCAGTGACAGACGTCCATAGAGCGAGCCGCGGCAGTCTGAATGGCGTCCTGATTGCACAGGGAAAGGGAGACTCTAATATTAAAAAAAAAAAAAATAATAATAATAATGATAATTATAATAATAAATAAAAAGAATAAGAAAATAAAATCATCCCCTTTTTTCCCCGTTTTATTCGATAATATTCCCGTCTTTTCTTTTTTTTTAATTTCTATTAAGGATCGATTGTGCATAATCAGATAAAACAAAAGCGAAGGACTATCTTTATATGTTTTTTCTTCATGACTATAGATTATATCTAATAGTTATTTAAATTTTGTAAAATAAATTCAGTTACTTGACTAACACTCTGATGTTGACTAATATTTATCGCACCAGATGTAGAAATGATAACAAAAAATAAATCTGCTTAGGAAGTAAAGACATTATGAAGTTCGTTCACTTGCAACATAGCAACATAAACATAACAGTAAACAGTAGCACTATCCATGCATGATAACGATTTTCAAGAAAAGGGATAATACTGCAATATATATGCAAAATATGCAATAGAGTTGTGTGCCTTTTTAACAAATAGAGGAAAAAACGCCCCCCACAATACAAAACAGACTACATAAATAACATATAAAATATCGTTATGATGTATATGTGCCATATATGGTATATAATATATTTTAATAAAACACAGATAACTTATATACCATAAAGGGTGTAGAAACAAAACATGCTTTGTGGAATTTAATATCACCAAAAACAAACACAAATTAAAAATATAATACATCATACCACAACAAATTATTTTTAAAAAAAAATCAACAACTATAAACAACCAACAACAACGCACAAAGCCACCACGCCATACACACACACACTACCACACACGCACAACCCACAACACACCACGACAAACACTCTACACGATACCACACCACACACAACACGCAGCCCTCCACACACACACGACTACACACAACACGCGCAAACATAAGTATACCAGAATTCCT
>NW_028234421.1:1699005-1701505 GCF_977035675.1 Penaeus japonicus | reverse complement strand
AACAAGGATGAGGCGATGGTATATATATTGTTTGATGTGATTCATCTTAAGGCAGTCGACATATTAAGTGTTTTCTTTTCGTTGTCTGTCAGGTTCTCTTGCTCTCTGTTTCTGTCTCTCTCTCTCTCTCTCTCTCTCTCTCTCTCTCTCTCTATCTATCTATCTATCTCTCTCTCTCTTTATTTCTCTATTTCTCTCTCTCTCCTTCTCACTCTCTCTTTCTCTCTCTCTCTCTCTCTCTCTCTCTCTCTCTCTCTCTCTCTCTCTCTCTCTCTCTCTCTCTCTCTCTCTTTCTCTCTCTCTCTCTCTCTCTCTCTCTCTGCTCTTAAATATCTTTTCAACAGATGATGTAGACAAACAGGTAACTATCCTTACGGAAGTGATTAAAAGCAGTATTGACGCGTTGGCACCTCTTGTAACGAGAGTCGTCAGACGTCCCCCTGCTCCTTGGATAGATGGACGACATTTCAAGAGGGCTATTAAAGACAGAATATAATGCCCACCATAGTTCAAAAAATAACAGAAAATGAATGCCCGCCTTGAAGGCAGATTATAAAATAAAAAAAGAAAAATGTTATAACTAGGTTAATACAAAGTGCAAAAACAACATTTATTTCAGAAAACAGATTATAGAATATAAAAAACAATTCGGATAAAACATGGAAAATTATTAAGTCAATCGTACTAGCAACTAACAACCCACACTGATAATCGTACAAGTTCTACACCAAAGCACAGAGTATTTTAACGGACTTCTTTTTCAAAAATAGGTAAAACTTTACTTATGAACAAAGAAATGCGTCTACAGTACGGCAAAATATAAATCAAGCTCTGCTACATCTAATATTTTCAGACCACAAACCAATTGATGTGGAGGACTTACTATCCTAG
Organism: Penaeus japonicus; assembly: GCF_977035675.1. NCBI lineage: Eukaryota > Metazoa > Arthropoda > Malacostraca > Decapoda > Penaeidae > Penaeus > Penaeus japonicus. Next base: position 1,700,614 of record NW_028234421.1, on the reverse strand, counting down.
TAATAAATAACACCTTCGCGAAAACTAATGCTGTAGGAGCAGGGACGGGTATTGCTTTGCGCTTTATTAAGGATAGTCTACCAGCAACCGCACATTATCTGGGCGGTTCATAAATTAATACACTTCCCTGGTCACTGGTGTTTTTTTCCATCGCTTTGGAAACATGGAATAGTAACACCAATTTTCGAAATCAGGAAGATATTAGACGGACGTAATAATTACCGACCCTATTACAATACTCCCTGTTTTAATCTAAAGTTTTCGGAGAACAATCGTTAGCTTATAGCAAATCAACTAACGAATTTTCCCTGGAGGCCAATAACCTATTATCTAAAACACCATACATGGCTTATTAGAAAATAGGTTATCACTGAAACAGCGTTATTGCAGTATAACTAATAAAATTTATGATAAATATAGACAAAAAATCAGGTTAATTTACTCACATTATGTTGATCTTTCAAAAAAAGCTTTTGACAGTTGGTAAATCACAAAAATTCTTCTTCACAAACTAAGTCCCAATAAAATTGATTTCTTTCTGGTTTATAGTTATTTGAATAACTAGAAACGCAAATCTGTAAAAATTAAATGACAATCATATCATCGAAACAACTAATATGTTTTGGTGTTCCACAAGGATCCATCTTCAGGCCCAATCCTATTTACAGTTTTCATAAATAAATGACTTATCAACCATTGCTATGAAACTGCCTGCTAGTGCAAGTACGCCGATGATTCACAGTTTCTCCATAGTGACTCAGTAAATAACTTAAATTTACATTAATAGAAATTACTCAAAACACTCTTTACACAAGCTAAAATATACTTTGAAAAGTAATGGTCTTAAATATAAATCCCCATAAAACTCAATGCATTATTCATAGGTTCGAAGAAACATTGCAAAAATCCCCATTCGGACACAACCATCGAATTTGAGGCTCCACCCTATCAAACAAACATTTCAGTGAATAATTTGGGAAGTACACTTGGACAGATAATGAACATTTGACAACACGTTATAACATACACAGGAAAGTAATGGGTACATTAATATTTCTAAATCACATAAAAAATCAAATCACTACGGATAACTAGAATCATGGTCGTGCAAACATAGCTCTAGCATAATTAAAACTACTGTTCAAATGTATGGGGTTCAACCAACAAAACACAAATTCAAAAAGTACATAAATATTACCAAAATTTTGCTGCAAGAGTTGCACTGGGTATGTCAGTAAATTCGATCATATTACCCCATATATACAGACATTAAAAATGGTTAAAAATTCATCCTAAGTGCATTTATCGATACCTGTCTCTTTTACCTTCAATTGATACATGGATTTCTATCCACAATGGTTATTCCCCCTGCAAATGTAAGGGTAAACACAGCTGGCATTCAAACACCGCCAGGTAAATTCCCTATATGTATAAAAAGATCAAATACAGGAAACAGGGGCAAGACAGGTACAAATTCGTTGGACGAAAATGTGGAACTTGTTACCAAGATAATATTAAAAACATTAACAACTTTTGTAATTTTAAGACAAAATTGAAAGAACACCTTTTTACTCATCAAGTGTAAATATGTATGTATTCATATAAGAAT
>NW_028234421.1:1676505-1684005 GCF_977035675.1 Penaeus japonicus | reverse complement strand
CACTATCACTCTAGCACAGGTAGCTGAATCACTATCACTCTAGCACAGGTAGCTGAATCACTATCACTCTAGCACAGGTGGCTGAATCACTATCACTCTAGCACAGATGCTGAATCACTATCACTCTAGCACAGGTAGCTGAATCACTATCACTCTAGCACAGGTAGCTGAATCACTATCACTCTAGCACAGGTAGCTGAATCACTATCACTCTAGCACAGATGGTGAATCACTATCACTCTAGCACAGGTAGCTGAATCACTATCACTCTAGCACAGGTAGCTGAATCACTATCACTCTAGCACAGGTAGCTGAATCACTATCACTCTAGCACAGGTGGCTGAATCACTATCACTCTAGCACAGGTAGCTGAATCACTATCACTCTAGCACAGGTGGCTGAATCACTATCACTCTAGCACAGGTAGCTGAATCACTATCACTCTAGCACAGGTAGCTGAATCACTATCACTCTAGCACAGGTAGCTGAATCACTATCACTCTAGCACAGATGCTGAATCACTATCACTCTAGCACAGGTGGCTGAATCACTATCACTCTAGCACAGGTAGCTGAATCACTATCACTCTAGCACAGGTGGCTGAATCACTATCACTCTAGCACAGGTAGCTGAATCACTATCACTCTAGCACAGGTAGCTGAATCACTATCACTCTAGCACAGGTGGCTGAATCACTATCACTCTAGCACAGGTGGCTGAATCACTATCACTCTAGCACAGGTGGCTGAATCACTATCACTCTAGCACAGATGCTGAATCACTATCACTCTAGCACAGGTAGCTGAATCACTATCACTCTAGCACAGGTAGCTGAATCACTATCACTCTAGCACAGGTGGCTGAATCACTATCACTCTAGCACAGGTGGCTGAATCACTATCACTCTAGCACAGGTAGCTGAATCACTATCACTCTAGCACAGATGCTGAATCACTATCACTCTAGCACAGGTGGCTGAATCACTATCACTCTAGCACAGGTAGCTGAATCACTATCACTCTAGCACAGGTAGCTGAATCACTATCACTCTAGCACAGGTAGTTTAATCACTATCACTCTAGCACAGATGCTGAATCACTATCACTCTAGCACAGGTGGCTGAATCACTATCACTCTAGCACAGGTAGCTGAATCACTATCACTCTAGCACAGGTAGTTGAATCACTATCACTCTAGCACAGGTAGCTGAATCACTATCACTCTAGCACAGGTGGCTGAATCACTATCACTCTAGCACAGGTGGCTGAATCACTATCACTCTAGCACAGGTAGCTGAATCACTATCACTCTAGCACAGGTAGCTGAATCACTATCACTCTAGCACAGGTGGCTGAATCACTATCACTCTAGCACAGGTGGCTGAATCACTATCACTCTAGCACAGGTGGCTGAATCACTATCACTCTAGCACAGGTAGCTGAATCACTATCACTCTAGCACAGGTGGCTGAATCACTATCACTCTAGCACAGATGCTGAATCACTATCACTCTAGCACAGGTAGCTGAATCACTATCACTCTAGCACAGGTAGCTGAATCACTATCACTCTAGCACAGGTGGCTGAATCACTATCACTCTAGCACAGGTGGCTGAATCACTATCTTAGCACAGGCTGAATCACTATCACTCTAGCACAGGTAGCTGAATCACTATCACTCTAGCACAGATGCTGAATCACTATCACTCTAGCACAGGTGGCTGAATCACTATCACTCTAGCACAGGTGGCTGAATCACTATCACTCTAGCACAGATGCTGAATCACTATCACTCTAGCACAGGTAGCTGAATCACTATCACTCTAGCACAGGTAGCTGAATCACTATCACTCTAGCACAGATGCTGAATCACTATCACTCTAGCACAGGTGGCTGAACCACTATCACTCTAGCACAGGTAGTTGAATCACTATCACTCTAGCACAGGTGGCTGAATCACTATCACTCTAGCACAGGTAGCTGAATCACTATCACTCTAGCACAGGTGGCTGAATCACTATCACTCTAGCACAGGTAGCTGAATCACTATCACTCTAGCACAGGTGGCTGAATCACTATCACTCTAGCACAGATGCTGAATCACTATCACTCTAGCACAGGTAGCTGAATCACTATCACTCTAGCACAGGTAGCTGAATCACTATCACTCTAGCACAGGTAGCTGAATCACTATCACTCTAGCACAGGTAGCTGAATCACTATCACTCTAGCACAGATGCTGAATCACTATCACTCTAGCACAGATGCTGAATCACTATCACTCTAGCACAGGTGGCTGAATCACTATCACTCTAGCACAGGTAGCTGAATCACTATCACTCTAGCACAGGTGGCTGAATCACTATCACTCTAGCACAGGTGGCTGAATCACTATCACTCTAGCACAGGTAGCTGAATCACTATCACTCTAGCACAGGTAGCTGAATCACTATCACTCTAGCACAGGTAGCTGAATCACTATCACTCTAGCACAGGTGGCTGAATCACTATCACTCTAGCACAGGTGGCTGAATCACTATCACTCTAGCACAGGTAGCTGAATCACTATCACTCTAGCACAGGTGGCTGAATCACTATCACTCTAGCACAGGTGGCTGAATCACTATCACTCTAGCACAGGTGGCTGAATCACTATCACTCTAGCACAGGTAGCTGAATCACTATCACTCTAGCACAGGTAGCTGAATCACTATCACTCTAGCACAGGTAGCTGAATCACTATCACTCTAGCACAGGTAGCTGAATCACTATCACTCTAGCACAGGTAGCTGAATCACTATCACTCTAGCACAGGTAGCTGAATCACTATCACTCTAGCACAGGTAGCTGAATCACTATCACTCTAGCACAGGTAGCTGAATCACTATCACTCTAGCACAGATACTGAATCACTATCACTCTAGCACAGGTGGCTGAATCACTATCACTCTAGCACAGGTAGCTGAATCACTATCACTCTAGCACAGGTGGCTGAATCACTATCACTCTATCACAGGTGGTTTAATCACTATCACTCTAGCACAGGTGGCTGAATCACTATCACTCTAGCACAGGTGGCTGAATCACTATCACTCTATCACAGGTGGTTTAATCACTATCACTCTAGCACAGGTAGCTGAATCACTATCACTCTAGCACAGGTAGCTGGATCACTATCACTCTAGCACAGGTGGCTGAATCACTATCACTCTAGCACAGGTAGCTGAATCACTATCACTCTAGCACAGGTAGCTGAATCACTATCACTCTAGCGCAGGTAGCTGAATCACTATCACTCTAGCACAGGTAGCTGAATCACTATCACTCTAGCACAGGTAGCTGAATCACTATCACTCTAGCACAGGTAGCTGAATCACTATCACTCTAGCACAGATACTGAATCACTATCACTCTAGCACAGGTGGCTGAATCACTATCACTCTAGCACAGGTAGCTGAATCACTATCACTCTAGCACAGGTGGCTGAATCACTATCACTCTATCACAGGTGGTTTAATCACTATCACTCTAGCACAGGTAGCTGAATCACTATCACTCTAGCACAGGTAGCTGGATCACTATCACTCTAGCACAGGTAGCTGAATCACTATCACTCTAGCACAGGTAGCTGAATCACTATCACTCTAGCACAGGTAGCTGAATCACTATCACTCTAGCACAGGTGGCTGAATCACTATCACTCTAGCACAGGTAGCTGAATCACTATCACTCTAGCACAGGTAGCTGAATCACTATCACTCTAGCACAGGTAGCTGAATCACTATCACTCTAGCACAGGTAGCTGAATCACTATCACTCTAGCACAGGTAGCTGAATCACTATCACTCTAGCACAGGTAGCTGAATCACTATCACTCTAGCACAGGTAGCTGAATCACTATCACTCTAGCACAGGTGGCTGAATCACTATCACTCTAGCACAGGTGGCTGAATCACTATCACTCTAGCACAGGTGGCTGAATCACTATCACTCTATCACAGGTGGTTTAATCACTATCACTCTAGCACAGGTAGCTGAATCACTATCACTCTAGCACAGGTGGCTGAATCACTATCACTCTAGCACAGGTAGCTGAATCACTATCACTCTAGCACAGGTAGTTTAATCACTATCACTCTAGCACAGGTGGCTGAATCACTATCACTCTAGCACAGATAGCTGAATCACTATCACTCTAGCACAGGTAATTTAATCACTATCACTCTAGCACAGGTAGCTGAATCACTATCACTCTAGCACAGGTAATTTAATCACTATCACTCTAGCACAGGTAGCTGAATCACTATCACTCTAGCACAGGTAATTTAATCACTATCACTCTAGCACAGATGCTGAATCACTATCACTCTAGCACAGATGCTGAATCACTATCACTCTAGCACAGGTGGCTGAATCACTATCACTCTAGCACAGATGCTGAATCACTATCACTCTAGCACAGGTGGTTTAATCACTATCACTCTAGCACAGGTAGCTGAATCACTATCACTCTAGCACAGGTAGCTGAATCACTATCACTCTAGCACAGGATCACCTGAAACACACGGTAGGCTAACCAAATAAGCAGACAGTCAGTCATATATTTACGTCATTGAGGTCAAAGGTTAAAGTCACTCAGTACCTGCTGTGTCTGCTGTCAGGTACGTGTGCCAGCAATTACAGCAGGAGCAGAACAAGTTCCCAGCAGGCGGAGGGGCGGACTCCAACCGCTAACTCGGCTCTGAACTTGCTATAAATTATCATCAACTTTTGAATTTCAGAACCTGTAAATTCTCGCACGCTGGGTCGACGGTCTAGCGAGCTGTGTCCTGCTAGCCTTTTGTGATCTTTTTGGGTCGGCTTGTAGACTCTTGTTCGTTCGGCTTGTAGACTCTTGTTCGTTCGGCTTGTAGGCTCTTGTTCGTTCGGCTTGTAGACTTGTTCGTTCGGCTTGTAGACTCTTGTTCGTTCGGCTTGTAGACTCTTGTTCGTTCGGCTTGTAGACTCTTGTTCGTTCGGCTTGTAGACTCTTGTTCGTTCGGCTTGTAGATTCTTGTTCGTTTGGCTTGTAGACTCTTGTTCGTTCGGCTTGTAGACTCTTGTTCGTTCGGCTTGTAGGCTCTTGTTCGTTCGGCTTGTAGACTCTTGTTCGTTCGGCTTGTAGACTCTTGTTCGTTCGGCTTGTAGACTCTTGTTCGTTCGGCTTGTAGACTCTTGTTCGTTCGGCTTGTAGACTCTTGTTCGTTCGGCTTGTAGACTCTTGTTCGTTCGGCTTGTAGACTCTTGTTCGTTCGGCTTGTAGACTCTTGTTCGTTCGGCTTGTAGTCTCTTGTTCGTTCGGCTTGTAGACTCTTGTTCGTTCGGCTTGTAGACTCTTGTTCGTTCGGCTTGTAGTCTCTCGTTCGTTCGGCTTGTAGACTCTCGTTCGTTCGGCTTGTAGACTCTTGTTCGTTCGGCTTGTAGACTCTTGTTCGTTCGGCTTGTAGACTCTTGTTCGTTCGGCTTGTAGACTCTTGTTCGTTCGGCTTGTAGACTCTTGTTCGTTCGGTTTGTAGACTCTTGTTCGTTCGGCTTGTAGACTCTCGTTCGTTCGGCTTGTAGACTCTTGTTCGTTCGGCTTGTAGACTCTTGTTCGTTCGGCTTGTAGACTCTTGTTCGTTCGGCTTGTAGACTCTTGTTCGTTCGGCTTGTAGACTCTTGTTCGTTCGGCTTGTAGACTCTTGTTCGTTCGGCTTGTAGACTCTTGTTCGTTCGGCTTGTAGACTCTTGTTCGTTCGGTTTGTAGACTCTTGTTCGTTCGGCTTGTAGACTCTCGTTCGTTCGGCTTGTAGACTCTTGTTCGTTCGGCTTGTAGACTCTCGTTCGTTCGGCTTGTAGACTCTTGTTCGCTCGGCTTGTAGACTCTTGTTCGCTCGGCTTGTAGACTCTTGTTCGTTCGGCTTGTAGTCTCATGTTCGTTCGGCTTGTAGACTCTTGTTCGTTCGGCTTGTAGACTCTTGTTCGTTCGGCTTGTAGTCTCTCGTTCGTTCGGCTTGTAGACTCTTGTTCGTTCGGCTTGTAGACTCTTGTTCGTTCGGCTTGTAGACTCTCGTTCGTTCGGCTTGTAGACTCTTGTTCGTTCGGCTTGTAGACTCTTGTTCGTTCGGCTTGTAGACTCTTGTTCGTTCGGCTTGTAGACTCTTGTTCGTTCGGCTTGTAGACTCTTGTTCGTTCGGCTTGTAGACTTGTTCGTTCGGCTTGTAGACTCTTGTTCGCTCGGCTTGTAGGCTCTTGTTCGTTCGGCTTGTAGTCTCATGTTCGTTCGGCTTGTAGACTCTTGTTCGTTCGGCTTGTAGACTCTTGTTCGTTCGGCTTGTAGACTCTTGTTCGTTCGGCTTGTAGACTCTTGTTCGTTCGGCTTGTAGGCTCTTGTTCGTTCGGCTTGTAGACTCTTGTTCGTTCGGCTTGTAGACTCTTGTTCGTTCGGCTTGTAGACTCTTGTTCGTTCGGCTTGTAGACTCTTGTTCGTTCGGCTTGTAGACTCTTGTTCGTTCGGCTTGTAGACTCTTGTTCGTTCGGCTTGTAGACTCTTGTTCGTTCGGCTTGTAGACTCTTGTTCGTTCGGCTTGTAGACTCTTGTTCGTTCGGCTTGTAGACTCTTGTTCGTTCGGCTTGTAGACTCTTGTTCGTTCGGCTTGTAGACTCTTGTTCGTTCGGCTTGTAGACTCTTGTTCGTTCGGCTTGTAGACTCTTGTTCGTTCGGCTTGTAGACTCTTGTTCGTTCGGCTTGTAGACTCTTGTTCGTTCGGCTTGTAGACTCTTGTTCGTTCGGCTTGTAGACTCTTGTTCGTTCGGCTTGTAGACTCTTGTTCGTTCGGCTTGTAGACTCTTGTTCGTTCGGCTTGTAGACTCTTGTTCGTTCGGCTTGTAGACTCTTGTTCGTTCGGCTTGTAGACTTGTTCGTTCGGCTTGTAGACTCTTGTTCGTTCGGCTTGTAGGCTCTTGTTCGTTCGGCTTGTAGACTCTTGTTCGTTCGGCTTGTAGATTCTTGTTCGTTCGGCTTGTAGACTCTTGTTCGTTCGGCTTGTAGACTCTTGTTCGTTCGGCTTGTAGACTCTTGTTCGTTCGGCTTGTAGTCTCTTGTTCGTTCGGCTTGTAGTCTCTTGTTCGTTCGGCTTGTAGACTCTTGTTCGTTCGGCTTGTAGACTCTTGTTCGTTCGGCTTGTAGACTCTTGTTCGTTCGGCTTGTAGGCTCTTGTTCGTTCGGCTTGTAGACTCTTGTTCGTTCGGCTTGTAGACTCTTGTTCGTTCGGCTTGTAGACTCTTGTTCGTTCGGCTTGTAGACTCTTGTTCGTTCGGCTTGTAGACTCTTGTTCGTTCGGCTTGTAGACTCTTGTTCGTTCGGCTTGTAGACTCTTGTTCGTTCGGCTTGTAGACTCTTGTTCGTTCGGCTTGTAGACTCTTGTTCGTTCGGCTTGTAGGCTCTTGTTCGTTCGGCTTGTAGACTCTTGTTCGTTCGGCT
>NW_028234421.1:1659005-1661505 GCF_977035675.1 Penaeus japonicus | reverse complement strand
CTCTCTCTCTCTGTCTCCCTCCCTCCCTCCTTTCCTCTCTCTCTCCCTCTCTCTACCTCTGTCTCTGTCTCTGTCTCTCTCTCTCTCTCTCTACCTCTGTCTCCCTCCCTCCCTCCTTTCCTCTCTCTCTCTCTCTGTCTCCCTCCCTCCCTCCTTTCCTCTCTCTCTCCCTCTCTCTACCTCTGTCTCTGTCTCTCTCTCTCTCTCTCTCTGTCTCCTCCTCCTCCCTCATTTCCTCTCTCTCTCTGTCTCCCTCTCTTCCCCTTTCCTCTCTCTCTCTCTGTCTCCCTCCCTCCCTCCTTTCCTCTCTCTCTCTCTCTGTCTCCCTCCCTCCCTCCTTTCCTCTCTCTCTCCCTCTCTCTACCTCTGTCTCTGTCTCTCTCTCTCTCTGTCTCTCTCTTTCTCTCTCTCTCTCTCTTCGGCACGGCCTCCTCCTTCCCTCCCTCCCTCTAGTTCATCCTCCTTTCCTCCCTCCCTCCCTTCCTCCAGTACACCCTCCTTCCCTCCTTTATTTTAGTACCTCTTCCCTCCCTCCCATCCTTCCCTCCCTTTACTACATCCTCTTTCTCTCCCTTCCTTCCACCCTCCGATATATCCTCCTTACCAACCTCCCTCCAGTACCTCCCCCCCTCCCTCTCTCCCTCCAGTACCTCCCCCTTCCCCCTTCCCTTTCTCCCTCCCTCTCTCCCTCCAGTACCTCCCGCAATGTCTACCATCTTCCATTTATTGAATAATGCAATATATATGGCATAGATTTATGTAAAAATATATGAAATAGGGAATATAATCACACACAAGCACACACACACACACACACACACACACACACACACACGCACGCACGCACACACACACACACACACAAAACACACAAACAGACACTCATTCATGCACATACAGAAACACATTCTAAGAGAACAAAAAAAACATCAAAAACAAAAAAACAAATGTAAAAATGCAAGCACCTGAACTTCCCAGATATTTCACGCAGTTGATTCATTCTTACAAGAACTGATATTACTTATGCCATCAACACTGTGCGGTAACTGCATTTAGGAAAGCATATATCATTCTTATAGTTCTTTGTTATGCAAATAACAACCCGTGCTCTATATCTTGACATACATAAACGCGTACGTGTTTGTATGTGTATATGTGTGTCTGTGTTCATGTGAATACCTGTCTATATTCTATATGTTTGTTTGTATGTGTGTTTCTATATTCATGTGTGTGTGTGTGTGTGTGTGTGTGTGTGTGTGTGTGCATGCATTCATTTTATACAATATATACAACGGTATCTTTGAATTAGAAGCAGCTATACTGCTATTTGACTTTAATCTTTAATCGGATTATTCACCTGTATAAGCAAAGAAAAAATAGATAGCTAAGAATAGAATACATTACGTTTTTATAATTCATTAGAAAACAGTCTACTAGTATTAATAATTCAGAGGATGTGACAAGCAAATGTGACCACATATCCGAAATATATATCTTTGGCAAACAGGACACCCTAAAACCATTACAAAGAAGCGAAACACCGATCGATTTCGGACACACATAAGTGTCCTCATACACTCACTCACCCATATGTGGGTCGCCAGTATCTATCTATCCCACTCCCCAGCGAAGAATAATAAGAAAAGAAAGTGTGTTACGGCCGGCGACTCCCTTCTGCTGGCGCGTCCGGCTGTGTTGGTAATAATGTAAACAATGACAAAGCACCCACTGCCCGAGGCCCATCTGCTCCTTCCTATACTTCTGAATATGAGTCTCCTCGTAAAAAAAAAGACTTAGGCAAACCTGCAATCATATGCTCACGTAAATGCTGATTCTTTATTTCTCATTTATGATATTCTTTGGGGGGTTTCCCGAGTGATATTCATGGCTAAGCTGTTGCAGAAATGCCTGATGTGGATCAGTGAGCGGCGAGGAGCGCGGGACGGCCGGCAGGGGCGGCAGGGGTACGTACGTACACGTTATTGCCGGCAGAGGAATTTCACTCCCACTCCTCTGTACCTTTCCGTTGCCCCTGCACGTGCCACGTCCTACGTCCTGCATGTGCGTGTCACGTGGCAGGGGGGTGGGAGGGAGGGGGGTGCTGGCCGAAGGGGGAAGCTAATGTTAAAGTATTACAGCAACGTACACACACTCCACTCCGAAAGGTCCAGCCATAGCAGACGACGGAGCTTCTTTGTGTCGGGTCATTTCAGATGTAATTTGCTCCCTAATGGTGCTCGTTTTTTTCTCCAATAATACCAAATAGACATGTAAGAACTGATCATCATCTAAGATATAATCTGTGGCAATTAAAAGCCGATTGTGATTAAATTCGAGTAAGTGACAAAGGTGGACGCACGTGTTGGCAACGACTTACCAACTGTACACCCTTTACCGCGCGATGGATGGTACCCGCTGCGATAACGGTGCTCGCTTTCTGGTTTCTCCTTCGTACTTTTGCTTTTGGGTCCTCGTGTCTATGGCTTTTCCGGTTTTAATT
>NW_028234421.1:1651505-1654005 GCF_977035675.1 Penaeus japonicus | reverse complement strand
GAAAAAGACGACGAAGAAAGAGGAAGAGGAGGAGAAGAGAAAGAAATCAAACAAGAAGAATATAACTAGAAAAAAAGAAAAAAAGAAAAAAAAGTTCCAAAAAAAAAAACAAAAAAAAAACACATCGTTTGAATTCGCTGCATAACACACAGTCAGAAACGAGAAGTAAAGAACTCGATTCTAAAAGTGAGATTTTTATGATATATTTAAGGCTACGAACGAGCTATGAATATTGATAGAGTCCAATGTGGAACGCCGAAAGGAATGCAGTGGGCTGAGTGGGTGGCAGGTTGCAGGACTTCGAGGAGTCCTTCAGAGTCCACATATAGACGGATGTGGATTTGGATGTGGATGGGGGTGGGTGTGGATCTAGCGACGGGATTGAAATGTTTTCGTTTCTTGTAATGTTTGCGCGAGTAATGGCTTAACGGGAGGATGTAAATATCTGCTTTCACTACTGACCAATAGATTGAAAATATAGATATAGAAGATACATACACACACACAAACACACACACACACACATACGCACAGACACACACACACACACACACAGACACACACAACCACACACACGCATATCTATATCTATCTATCTATCTATCTATAGATATATATAGATAGATAGATATATATAGATATATATGTATATATATACATATGCATACACCTCCCTACCTTGACACAACCCAACCCCGTCCAAACACCAGCCGAGAGTGAACCTGAAGAGTCACAGCGTTAACTGGAAGTAAAAGCCCCGCGCTCTGCCGTGCCACTGTGAATAAGTGCAACTCCCTCCGTGCAATACGTTGCAGTGGCGTGTGCAATAATTCACTAATGCCGACCAAATCGTGGTGCTTAACAGACAATAGATGTGACCACATACCCATCAGAAGGGGCGGGGACGGCGGCTAAGATACAGTGTGAGAGGAAATTAGATTTCTCGGAGGGATGGCACCCATGCTGAGCCCACCCCCCCTCTCGTTACCCTTAGGGTGGATTGGGGGAGGGGGTGAGGGCGGGGGTAGGAAGAGGGGGGAGGGAGGAGGGGGAGGGGAGAGGTGTAGGACGGGGGGTATTCCAAGCAGGGTGAAATTCTCGATACCAATACCAAGTGTCGTATGTTACCATGTCGTGAGGGTATCTGTTAGAGGTTTATGTTTTTTACATGCTATTTGGGTATAATTCTGGGCATACTAATTGCACCCCCCATTTATTAGACATACTAACATTTATACATATCGCTACGGCCCTGGCATCCATTCGGGAACACCTCCCTCCCCTCCCCCCTTCAAAAAAAAAGAAGTAGACATCTGAACTGAAATAATTTCTGTCACGCCAAAAGATCCATTACCTCATGATACACCACGGGGCCGTTGACGTCATATAAGCATAAGTAACATTCAAACCACACCAATTTGCGAGCTACCCTCTTTGCATTCCAGTTAATCCCGAGAACTTTATGGAAAAAACAACAACTAAACTGGGTCTTTCCTCGCTAACGGTGCCATGACACCCTCTAACGCACCCACAAAGACTCACCCAACACACAAACAACACAAAACACACGGCAAGCACTAAAGCAACACAACACATATGCATCACTACTATCAGCATCTCAAGCAACACTTCCAGTATCCTCCTCCTCCCCTCCCCCCCTCCCCCTCCCCCCCAGCCCCTCCCCCACCCCCAACCCCCAAGCTAAGCCAGGCTTTGCAAGCTGTGTATCTCTACGGGAGAGTCGTCACACTAACCGGCTGTCATCGTTCATCAGGCATCCTCTACCAGCCGTCGTACAGCGAGGCTTTGTTGTTGTTCTTGAAGACTTTAGGGATTGAGACTGCCAAACGCCCTGCCATTTTCTCTCAGCCTTTGGATCTAACTCCGTGTCTATGGCTGTCGTTAGCAGGAAAGATATTTTGATTCAACAAGTCTGCATTATTACGAATATAATAACAGATTCAGGAGATATTACCATAAAAGGAGGCATCGTCACCTCACTTCAGCAGAAGACCAACTCTTCAACGAAAGGAACTCGACCCTTCCGACCAACTCATGTCTAACGGACACGGAAATGACACGCCTTCGCTCATGTCATCACGTCATCCCACAGTCTCCTTCCTACTGAACCTGAAGGAGTCTCTGATTTTCCCGTGAGAATTTTCCTCTCCGCTGTTTTTTTGTTTTTTTGTTTTTCTTCCGTGAGCCACTTGGTTCGGGAGAGCGAGTCGGATTGTGAGAGACTGAGAGACTGGGAGACTGAGAGATTGAGAAACTGAGAGACTAAGAGACTGAGAGATTGAGAGACTGAGAGACTAAGAGACTGAGAGACAGAGATGGATATTGTTGCAAGAGGGTGTTCATTCGAGATTACGGTAATAGGCATGTGGTAGGGGATGCAAATGGCTGATGTATAAGTGGTAGTGTGGTACGTGTGGTAGTAGCAGAGGTAGTAGTTGTAATAATGATACTTGTACTAGTAGTAATAATAATACTAGGA
>NW_028234421.1:1629005-1634005 GCF_977035675.1 Penaeus japonicus | reverse complement strand
TTATCTCCCTGATTTTCTGTCTCTCATTATCTCCCTGATTTTCTGTCTCTCATTATCTCCCTGATTTTCTGTCTCTCATTATCTCCCTGATTTTCTATCTCTTTATCTCCCTGATATTCTGTCTCTCTTTCCCTCCCTGATTTCCCTCCCTTATTTGTTTGTCTCTCTTTATCTTTCTGATTTTCTGCCTCTCTTTCTCTCCCTGATTTTCTGCCTCTCTTTCTCTCCCTGATTTTCTGCCTCTCTTTCTCTCTCTGATTTTCTGTCTCTCTTTATCTCCCTGATTTTCTGTCTCTCTTTATCTCCCTGATTTTCTGTCTCTCTTTCTCTCCCTGATTTTCTGTCTCTCTTTCTCTCCCTGATTTTCTGTCTCTCTTTATCTCCCTGATTTTCTGTCTCTCTTTCTCTCCCTGATTTTCTGTCTCTCTTTCTCTCCCTGATTTTCTGTCTCTCTTTCTCTCCCTGATTTTCTGTCTCTCTTTATCTCCCTGATTTTCTGTCTCTCTTTATCTCCCTGATTTTCTGTCTCTCTTTCTCTCCCTGATTTTCTGTCTCTCTTTATCTCCCTGATTTTCTGTCTCTCTTTATCTCCCTGATTTTCTGTCTCTCTTTATCTCCCTGATTTTCTGTCTCTCTTTATCTCCCTGATTTTCTGTCTCTCTTTATCTCCCTGATTTTCTGTCTCTCTTTATCTCCCTGATTTTCTGTCTCTCTTTATCTCCCTGATTTTCTGTCTCTCTTTTTCTCCCTGATTTTCTGTCTCTCTTTATCTCCCTGATTTTCTTTATTTTTCTCCCTGATTTTCTGTCTCTCTTTATCTCCCTGATTTTCTGTCTCTCTTTATCTCCCTGATTTTCTGTCTCTCTTTCTCTCCCTGATTTTCTGTCTCTCTTTATCTCCCTGATTTTCTGTCTCTCTTTCTCTCCCTGATTTTCTGTCTCTCTTTATCTCCCTGATTTTCTGTCTCTCTTTATCTCCCTGATTTTCTGTCTCTCTTTATCTCCCTGATTTTCTGTCTCTCTTTATCTCCCTGATTTTCTGTCTCTCTTTATCTCCCTGATTTTCTGTCTCTCTTTATCTCCCTGATTTTCTGTCTCTTTATCTCCCTGATTTTCTATCTCTTTCTCCCCCTGATATTCTGTCTCAGTTTATCTCCCTGATTTACTGTCACTCTTTATCTCCCTGATTTTTGTCTCCCTTTATCTCCCTGATTTTTTGTCTTTCTTTATCTCCCTGATTTTCTGTCTCTCTTTGTCTCCCTGATTTTCTGTCTCTCTTAATCTCCCTGATTTTCTGTCTCTCTTAATCTCCCTGATTTTCTGTCTCTCTTAATCTCCCTGATTTTATGTCTCTCTTTATCTCCCTGATTTTCTGTCTCTCTTTCTCTTCCTGATTTTCTGTCTTTCTTTCTCTCCCTGATTTTCTGTCTCTCTTTCTTTCCCTGACTTTCTATCTCATTCTCTCCCTGATTTTATGTGTCTCTTTATCTCCCTGATTTTCTGTCTCTCTTTATCTCCCTGATTTTCTGTCTCTCTTTCTCTCCCTGATTTTCTGTCTCTCTTTATCTCCCTGATTTTCTGTCTCTCTTTATCTCCCTGATTTTCTGTCTCTCTTTATCTCCCTGATTTTCTGTCTCTCTTTCTCTCCCTGATTTTCTGTCTCTCTTTATCTCCCTGATTTTCTGTCTCTCTTTATCTCCCTGATTTTCTGTCTCTCTTTATCTCCCTGATTTTCTGTCTCTCTTTATCTCCCTGATTTTCTGTCTCTCTTTGTCTCCCTGATTTTCTGTCTCTCTCAATCTCCCTGATTTTCTGTCTCTCTTTATCTCCCTGATTTTCTGTCTCTCTTTATCTCACTGATTTTCAGTCTCTCTTTATCTCCCTTGATTTTTTCTGTCCTCTATTATCTCCCCTGATTTTCTGTCTCTCTTACTCTCCCTGATTTTCTGTCTCTCTTTGTCTCCCTGATTTTCTGTCTCTCCATCTCCCGATTTCTGTCCTCTCTTGTCTCTCCTGATTTCTGTCTCTCTCAATCTCCCTGATTTTCTTCTCTCTTTATCTCCCTGATTTTCTGTATCTCTCTTTGTCTCCGCTCTATTTTCTGGTCTCTCTCAATCTCCCGATTTTCTGTCTCTCTTATTACTCCCTGATTTCCTGTCTCTCTTTATCTCCCAGAATTTCGGTCTCTCTTTATCTCCTTATTTTCTGTCCTCTCATTGTCTCCCTGATTTTTCTGTCTCTCTCAATAGTCCCTGATTTTCTGTCTCCCCTATCTCCCTGATTTTCTGTCTCCCTTTCCCTCTCTTCATCTCTTTATCTCCCTGATTTTCTGTCTCTCTTTATCTCCCCTAATTTTCTGTCTCTCTTCACTCCCTGATTTTCCGCTCTTCTTTTATCTCCCTGATTTGCTGTCTCACCTTTCTCTCCCTGATTTCCTGTCTCCTCTTTCTCTCCCTGAATTTCTGTCTCTCTTTTATCTTCCTGATTTCTGTCTCTTCCTTCTTGCCTGATTTTCTTCCTCCCTTAGCTCCCCTGTTTTTCTGTATCTTTTTATCTCCCTGATTTACTGTCTCTCTTTGTCTCCCTGATTTTCTGTCTCTCTTTCTCTCTCTAATTTTCTGTCTCTCTTTCCCTCCCTGATTTTCTGTCTCTCTTTATCTCCCTGATTTTCTGTCTCTCTTTATCTCCCTGATTTTCTGTCTCTCTTTGTCTCCCTGATTTTCTGTCACTCTTTCTTTCCCTGATTTTCTGTCTCTTTATTTCCCTGATTTTCTGTCTCTCTTTATCTCCCTGATTTTCTGTTTCTATCTCCCTGATTTTCTGTCTCTCTTTATCTCCCTGATTTTCTGTCTCTCTTTCTCTCCCTGATTTTCTGCCTCTCTTTATCTCCCTGATTTTCTGCCTCTCTTTATCTCCCTGATTTTCTGTATCTCTTTATCTCCCTGATTTTCTGTATCTCTTTATCTCCCTGATTTTCTGTCTCTCTTTCACTCCCTGATTTTCTGTCTCTCTTTATCTCCCTGATTTTCTGCCTCTCTTTATCTCCCTGATTTTCTGCCTCTCTTTATCTCCCTGATTTTCTGCCTCTCTTTCTCTCCATGATTTTCTGTCTCTCTTTATCTCCCTGATTTTCTGCATCTCTTTCTCTCCATGATTTTCTGTCTCTCTTTATCTCCCTGATTTTCTGTCTCTTTTTCTCTCCCTGATTTCCTGTCTCTCTTTCTCTCCCTGATTTTCTGTCTCTCTTTATCTCCCTGATTTTCTGTCTCTATTTCTTTCCTTGATTTTCTGTCTCTCTTTATCTCCCTGATTTTCTGTGTCTTTTTATCTTCCTGATTTACTGTTTCTCTTTGTCTCCCTGATTTTCTGTCTCTCTTTCTCTCTCTAATTTTCTGTCTCTCTTTCCCCTCGCCTGATTTTTCTGTCTCTCTTTATCTCCACTGATTTTCTGTCCTCTCTTTCTCTCCCTGATTTTCTGTCACTCTTTCTTTTCCCTGATTTCCCTGATTTCTGTCTCTCCTTTAATCTCTCCCCTGATTTTCTGTCTCTCTTTCTCTCTCCCGTGATTTTCCTGTCACTCTTTTCTTTCCGCTGATTTTCTGTCTCTCTTTATCTCCTTGATTTTCTGTCACTATCTCCCTGAGTTGCCTGTCTCACTTATCTCCTGATTTCTGTCTCTCTTTATTCCCTCCCCTGATTTCCTGTCTCTCTTTATCTCCCTGATTTTCTTTCTCTCTTTCTCTCCCTGATTTTCTGTCTCCCTTTCTATCCCTGATTTTTCTGTCTCTCTTTATCTCTCCCTGATTTTCTGTCTCTCTTTCTCTCCCTGATTTTCTGTCCTCTCTTTCTCTATCCTGATTTTTCCTGTCTCTCTTTATCTCCCTGATTTTCTGTCTCTCTATTTCCTCCCTGATTTTCTGTCTCCTCTTTCTCTCACCTGATTTTCTGTCTCCTTTATCCCCTGATTATCTCTCTCCTTTCTCTCCCTTATTTTCTGTCTCTCTTTCCTCTCCCTGATTTTCATCTCTCTAATTTCTCTCCCTGATTTTCTGTCTCCCGTTATATCCCTGATTTTTCTTTCTGTCTCTCTTTCTCTCCCTGGATTTTCTGTCTCTCTTTATCTCCCTGATTATCTCTGTCTGCTCTTTTTTCTTTCTCCCTGAGTTTTCTGTCACATCTTTACCTACCTGATTTTCGTCTCACTTTACACCGCCCTATTGATGTTCTGTCTCTCCCTTTTCACTACCCGGATTTTTCCTGTCTCTCTTTCTCACCCCTGATTTTCTTGTCTCTCTTTTCGCTCCCTGAGTTTTCCTGTCTCCCTTTCTCTCCCCGAAATTTTCTGTCTCTCTTTCTCTCCCTGATTTTCTGTCTCTCTTTCTCTTACCCTGATTTTCGTCTCATCTTTCTCTCCCTGATTTTAAGTGTCTCTTTATCTTTCCCTGACTTTTCTGTCTCATTCTTTATCTCCCTGATTTTATGTGTCTCTTTATCTGCATCCTGATTTTCTGTTTCTCTTTATCATCTCCTGATTTATTCTGACTCTTCATATACCTCCCCCGGATTTTTATGCTTCTCATATCACCCTGATTATTTCTCTCTCTCTTTTCTCTCTCTGATTTTCCTGTCTCTCTTTTATCTCCCTGATTTTCTGTCCTCTCTTTCTCGTCCCTGATTTTCTTGTCTCTATCTTTGTCTCCCTGATTTTCTGTCTCTCTTTATCTTTCCCTGATTTCGTCTCTAATTTTTCTCTTCTCTCCCTGATTTTTCTGTCTTATTTTTTTTCTCCCTGATATTCCTGTCTGTCTCTCTTTAGCCTCTCCCTGATTTTCTGTCTCTATTTTTTCCTCCCTGATAGTTCTGTCTCTAGTTTCTCTCCATCCCATGATTATCTCTGTCTCTAATTTTATCTTCCCTGATATTCTGTCTCTCGCTCTCTCCCATTTTCTATCTCTCTTTATCTCCTGATTTCTGTCTCTCTTTATTTTTTCCCCTTGATTT
>NW_028234421.1:1598005-1605505 GCF_977035675.1 Penaeus japonicus | reverse complement strand
TAACTCCCTACCTCCCCCACTCCCCCTCTTCCTTTAACTTCCCCTCTTTCCCACTCCTCCTCTCTCCCACTCCCACTCTCTGCCTCTCTCCCTGTCTCCCTCTCTCCCTCTCTGTCACTCTCCCCTTCTCTCCCTCTGTAACTCTCCCCCTCTCTCCCTCTTTCCCTCTCTCCCTCTTTCCCTCTTTCCCAGTCTCCCTCTCTCCCACTCCCTTTCTCTCCCACTCTCCTTCTTTCCCACTCCCCTCTCTCCCTCTCTGTCACTCTCTTTCTGTCACTCTCCCCCTCTCTCCCACTCCCCCTCTCTCCCACTCTCCCTCTATCCCTCTTTCCCTTTCTCCCTCTCTCCTTAACTCTCTACCTCCCCCACTCCCCCTCTTCCTTTAACTTCCTCTCTTTCCAACTCCTCCTCTCTCCCTCTCTCCCACTCCCCCTCTTTCCCTCTCTCCCTCTCTCGGTGTTTCCCTATCTCCCCCTGTCACTCCCCCTCTCTGTCTCTCTCCCCCTGTCACTCTTCCACTCTCCCCCTCTCTCCCTCTGTCTCTCTCCCCCTATCACTCTTCCACTCTCCCCCTCTCTCCCTCTGTCACTCTCCCCCTCTCTCCCTATCCCTCTCTCCCTCTTTCCCTCTCTCCCACTCTCCCTCTTTCTCCCACTCTCCCTCTCCCCCTCTCTCTCCCTCTCCCTCTCCCTCTTTCTCCCTCTCTCCCTCTCTCCCACTCTCCCACTTCCCCACAACCCCTCTCTCCCTCTCCCCCACGCCCCCTCTCTCCCTCTCTCGCACTCTCTCCCCCTCTCCCACTCTCCCTCTCTCCCTTTCCCTCTTTCTCCCGCTCTCCCTCTTTCCCAATCTCTCTCACTCTCCCTCTCTCCCTCTCTCCCTCTCCCCCTCCCTCTCTCTCCCTCTTCCTCCCTCTCTCCCTCTCTCCCTCTCTCGCACTCTCTCCCCCTCTCCCTCTCTCCCTCTCTCCCTAAGATTGGGGTGAGGATAACCTATGTTACCTCATCCTTTTGAGATGTACGTAATCACTTGTCTCAATAAACTCGTCAAAGTCAAAAAGTCTCTCTCCCTCTCCCTCTCTCTCCCTCTCTCCCACGCCCCCTCTCCCACTCCCTCTCTCTCTCCCTCTCCCTCTCTTCCTCTCCCTCTCTCCCTCTCTCTCTCTCTCTTTCTCACTCTCTCCCACACACCCTCTCTCCCTCTCTCTCCCTCTTCTCCTTCTCCCCTCCTCTCTCCCTCTCCCTCTCTCATTCTCCCTCTCTCTCCCCCTCTCCCTCTCCCCCTCTCTCTCCCTCTCTCTCCCTCTCTCCCTTTCTCCCTGTTTCCCAGTCTCCCATGCCCCCTCTTTCCCTCTCTCTCCCTCTCTCCCTCTCTCCCTCTCTCCCTCTCTCTCCCTCCTCGAGAGCCCACCTTCGTGTCGCAGAGGAACGAGGATAGTGTCAGCTGATACGTCATTATCACAGCCTGGACTCCCGGCCCCTGAGGCATTGCACCCTCCTGCCTTCCTCCCCCTCCCTTTCTTTCCCAGGAAATTCCAGGAACATATTTTACAGGGATGAAATGTTGCAAAGCTCTTGGATCCGAAGTTGCAGATAGCCTTGTTGCATTTGGTGATGGATGTGAAGAGAGTAAAGGTCTTTTCTTGGCGTAATTTCTTTTGGATATATGTCGTGTTCGTGAGGGGTTGTCTTGGTGGAGGGAACAGCGGGTGTTCGAGTGCTGGAAAATATAGAGGTCATTTTTTTTTACATTTTCTATTCACTGATTTTTGTCTCATCTTTTTTAAAATAATAGACAGTGATTTTAATAGTGATTAAAATGGCAATAACATGATTAATGATAAAGATGGAGAATTATAGTAATAAAAATAATATCAGTAATGATAATGATAGTGAAAGATATGATGATAACAACAAAAAGGATAATAATGATAAAATAATAAGGATAATACTAATGACGGTGTTGATAATAATGATAATGACAATATTTATGATAGTAATATTGATAACAATAATGATATCAATGATAATAACAAATGATAATGATAATGATATCTACGTTAATATTGATAAGATAAAGGTAACAATGATAATAATCAAATAAGGAATAACAACAACTTAGATATAATGATAAGACTTAAAATGATATTATGAAATATTAAAAAGCTGATAGTCAATATAATGATTATGATGATAATAAAAATTATAACAATAATAATGATCCTAATATTAATAGAAATAATAAGGATGAGGATGATATTGATAGCAATGATAATAATGATAATGATAATAATGGTAATAACAGTGATATCAAAAATAAATATTACAATGATGATAATAATGATGATGATGATGATAATGATAATGATGATAATGATGATGATGATAATGATGATGATGATGATGATAATGATAATGATAATTATAATGATAATGATGATGATGATAATGATGATGTCAATGATAATATTAATGATAATAGTAATAATGATGATAATGATAATAACAATGATTATAATGATAAGAATGATAAGGATAATGACGATAGTAACAATGACAACGTCAATAATTATAAGCAAAATAATGATGATAATAATTAAACTAATGTTGATAGATAGAATTATAAATAGAATAATGTTACTTTTTTAATAACAACAACAGTGGAAATGATTATGATAATGGTAGTGATAATGATTATGAAGGAAAATTATATAGGTAATGATAAAATTTATAGTAATAATGATGAAAGTTATAGTAATAATGATGTCAATGATAAATGATAATGATGATAATAATAAAGATGATAATGATGATATCAGTGATAACAAGGATACTGATAAAAATGATAATGATAATGATAATGATTATAATGACAATAACTATAATAAAAATACTAATAATAATGATGATAACAATGATAATGATGATAATTATAATAAAAATACTAATGATAATGATAGTATCAACAATGGTAATAATGATCAAAATAATAACAACAATGAAGATAATGAGAATAATAATGACAATAGTAGCAGTAACAATAACAGTTAGAAAATGTTAATAAAAAAATCAATGAATTGATAACTTAACAATCATTATAGAAAATATGTTAATGTCAGGATTAATTAGGTTTAATTCATGTGTTATCAGGACTTAATTTCTTGTTATGATTATTATTACCGTTATTAACATTTGGATCAATTTAATAAAGGTCTTATTTTGTTTTGTTTTTTCCGAAGTAAAAGGAAAGGAAAAAAATAAAAAAATAAAACTCGCATATACTTTATAACAATGTATCTATATATTACAAAAGGAGAAAATCATTCTATTTATAGAAAAAAGAAAAGAAAATTAAGTACAAAAATGTATCTTTTTCCTTCTCTCTCTCTCTCTCTCTATCTCTCTCTCTTTCTCTATCTCTCTCTCTCTCTCTCTCTCTCTCTCTCTTTCTATTACGTCACGCTATTGTCTCTCCCCAATCTCCTTATCCTCTCCCTCCTCATTATTCACAAATTTCCTCTCACACCATCATTTATCACCTCTCCCTCTCCACACCCTTCTTGCATTGTGTCTCTCCACTTTTCTGCTTTTTCCTCTCATCCTCCCTCCCCCTCTCCCCCCTCCCCTCCCCCCTCCCCCTCTCCCCCCTCCCCTCCCTCCCCCTCTCCCCCCCTCCCCTTAACGCGGTGAAACTAACCCACAACACAGAAGGAACTAATGTCACCGTAAATATAGGTGTGGGATATTTAGTTACCAGAATGTGTATATGTGTGTGTGTGTGTGTGTGTGTGTGTGTGTGTGTCCTTTTTGAGTGTGTGTGTTTGTGTGTGTGTCTCTCTGTGTGTGTGTGTGTACGTGCGTTTGTGTTCTTTTTTTTGAGTTTGAGTTTGAGTGTTTGTGTTTGTGTGTGTGTGTTTGTGTACATTTTTTGTGTGTGATTTTGAGTGTTTGTGTTTATGCATGAGCTTGTGCGTATGTGTGTGCATGGTAGCATACATGTGTAAGTAAACATGTGTTTATATAAGCATAACAATGTGTATATATACACTATCTGTATATGAGAACGCAAGTACAGAAACAAAAGATACAGAAATACAGTCCGCAATATAGGCACAGTACTAAGCCAGTGATCATTATTACGTCTTTTTCATTTAATCAGTATGCGTGTCTCAGCGTCTGTGACAGCCTAATATATCAGAGATACGAGGGATTGTATGTCAAGAGATCATAACGTCAATATCTTTTGGTGTGTATAATGTGTTGTAGACACACACACACACACACATACACATTCATTTATATATTAGTTTACCCCAAAATAACACATTTCCTTTTCTTTGTTTTTTATTTGCTATTGTACGATTTAAAGTTCTGAAGTACAGAAAAGATGGATTTAGTTTTATATTAAACTAAATTTTTGCGTAATTATCTTATAGCATTCATCATAGGAGATAACAACGTGTAAACATTTCGGAAAACATATTTCAATATTAACTTTATTTTACGCTCGTAGAGTATGGGAACCATGCCTTCCATGTTTTCTGACACGTTGCAATAAATATGACAGAAAATTCCTAAATAAGTGAAGGAGATTGGTGATAGTAAGCTAAAAGAGATTAAAGGACTTAGAATTAGAAGCGAAGGAATCAACGGAATCCGGATGAGTGAAATGAGGAGATAAATAGTTGGGAAATAGAAGTAGAGAAGGGGAGGGGGTGGGGGGACATAATAGAGATAAAGAGTGGAAATACGAAATAGAGGAGACACCCATCGTAGAAAAGTAAGACTTACCACAACCATTAACAAGTTCTACCTATGAACAATAAACCCAATTACAAAAGAACAATCCCTAAAAACAAACTAAACCCAGCGGGAGTAAACCTAATGATGGAAAAGAACAATCACAATAAAACAACTAAAGGGCAAAATACAACCGTGATTGGGACCCACTTGCTCCCCAAGAGGCATGATAAGGTGAGTAAGCGGTGCGTTGTATGCGCCTGCGAGACTCAATATATCCACGCCAGAGGAATTGAGGGGAGTCCTTCACCAAATGGGCGTATTTTATTCAACCAAAATTTGGCTGGTGTTCTCACCAAAATGGTCGTGTTTTCTTTCAACCAAAAATTGCGTGTCGCATCAACCCAAAATTGGTCGTAGTTTTTTTCGGCCACCAAAATGGCTGTTTTCTTCAACCAAACCAAAAAAGAAAGACCAGATTACTTCTATCTGTCCGGGAATGATTATCCGTGGCAAGATAGAGGTAAGATAGATGTCTTATCCGTGACATACTGTTTTTGAGTTGTTATCCTGAACGACAGTGTCGAGGCTGTAGATTAGTGTTAAGAATGAGGATTAATTGAAGTCTATAATGATCCAAAAACGCCTGTGTTGATGAGGGTGATATAACGGGTCACATGAGTAAATCAAGTAACAAGTATAATAAAGCTATGAATACATAACGTTTTTTTTTTTTTTTTTTTTTTTAAAATGGTTTTGATATTTTTTAAAAAAGGTCTTTCTTCCCTTACCTCCACCCCGCCCCCCCGCCCCCAACCGCCTCAAAAAAAAAAAAAAAAAAAAAAAAAAATTTTTTATTCTATCCTCCTTTTTTTTTTTTCTCTTTTTTTCTCTCTTCCTCTTCCCTTCTCTCTCTCTCTCTCTCCTCTCTCCCCTCTTCTCTCTTTTTTTCTCCTCCTTTTTCTCTTCTCCTCTCTCTCTCCCCTCCCCAAAAAAAAAAAAAAAAAAAAACGCCAGAAAAAAAGCCCGCCGCAAACTACTCCCCCCCCCCCTATCTCTCCTCAAAAAAAAAAAAAAAAAAAAAAAAAAAATACTGCTTAATTACCCGTTCGCGATGGTTTTAAACGGATGAATCCATGAGAATAACAACACACACACACACCCTGACGCACACTCCGGGATGTAATCATGTTATTAGGCGCTAAATGACGTTTCCCCGGATAAAAACCTTGTCAATATGTCACTTGTCTTTTCTTAAAGTCAAACCCCCACACCTTTTGAGTCTTTTGGTTGTGTCAAATTAAACCCATTTTTAATTATTCTTTATTTTTGTTTTTTTTATTTTTTATTTCCTTTTATTTGGGTTTATTATATTCCCATTAATCTGTGTAATTTTTCTATATTTTTTTTTTATTTTTTTCATTTTTCCATCCCGTCTATCTATTTTTATTTATTTCTTTTTTTTTCGCTCTCTTTTGTTTCTCTCACTCCCCCCCTCTCTCCTGTTTCCCCTCTTCTCACTCCTTTTCTCCCCCGCTCTCTCTCTCCCCTTCCTTTGGGCTCTTTTCTCCCCACTCTCTCTCTTTCTTCTTCTCTCTTCCCCTTTCCCCCCTCTCTCTCCCTTTTCTCTCCTCTTTCTTCCCCTCAAAATAAATCAATATTTTTAAATAGCAATGATAATAAGATAGGAAATGATGTTAATAAAATTTGGAAAAAAGATGAAAAAAATGTTTAAAATTTAAAAAAAAACATAAAAATAATGATTGAAAGATTTTTGATAACGTTTAAAAAACAATAATGGGGTAATAAAATGACCCAACCAAAAAAAAAATGCCATTTTTAATATGAAACTTAAGTGACAAATAAAATCAAAAAAACGGGATGTTTTGTTAAACAGCGGGTTAATTTTTTCAAAGTCAGAAAATTAAATTAACCCCCTGCCTAAAAAAAATTTTTAAAAGTTTTCTTCAACAATCCCCGCACAAAAACAAGTTATATTTTATATAATATATATATATATATAAAAAAAATTTTTATATATTTAAATAATATTTCAAAAATTTATATTTAAAATTTATTTTGTTTGTGTGTGGTGTTATGTGTGTGTGGTGTGTGTTTGGTAAAGTATATTAAATATTATAAATTTATAAAAATATATTATATAAAATATATACCTATATATTATAGTATATTTGTATAAAAATTTATATTATATATATATTATAATAAATATTTGTATATTTTTAAAATATATATATTATAAAATATTTAAAAATATATATATAAAAATATATTAAAATTTGTATTTAAAATTTTATATTTATATATATATAAATTAATATATATATACATAATATTTGTATATATACTTTTATAAAAAAATATTATAAATATATTTTATAAGGGATATATACAAAAATTATGGATATTAAAATTTTAAATTATATAATTAAAAAATATATATTTTCATATATTATATATATATATATAATATTTTATATATATTAAATTTTGTATTTATACAAATTAATTTAAAATATATCTATAATTTAAAAATATATTTTATTTATATATATTTTATATATATATATTTAAATATATGTATGTTTTATGTTTAAAATAAAAATTTAAAATATGTATTTTTAATATTGCTATATATATATATATATATATATTATATTTTATATATGTACCAAATTTATTTATATATTGTTGTTATTAATATGGGGTAATGACAGTTGGGAAAAAAAAAAAAAAATTT
>NW_028234421.1:1545798-1558298 GCF_977035675.1 Penaeus japonicus | reverse complement strand
ATATGGTAATATTGATGATGAAGGTAGGAACAATAATGATGATAATAACAGTGATGATGAAAATAGTATGGATGAGAATAGTGATGAAGATGATGATAATTACAGTGATAATGGTAAAAAGGATAGTAATGATACTGATAACCATAAGACCATTTGATAATGGTTGACATATGGCAACATGGCAGATTTCTTATAAGATAACTAACCAATCTCATATCATAACATGAATAACTGTATATTTTATATAGATTTTCCCTTTACTTTATCTTTCTGTATTTTCACACCTGGACATTGTTCTTTAGTTCTATTCCACATCAGGATATTTTCTTTAGTTCTAAATTCAGCACGAAATGTCAATGAATCTATTATACATAGTATCATCTGTTGCAAAAGGAAAACAAAACCAATGGAAAATCAGTACGATTTTATTGCAAATTAATGATGCATAACTTTACACTGCCATTAGTACATCGGCTTGCAACAACTGTCTGTTGCAGCTGTTCAATTCATTTGTTTTTTGTTTTTGTTTCGTTTTTTTCTGAACAATAACACGCTTCAGACATGACCGAACTTTCTCTCCATGTTTACTAAATTGTTTATAAATATTAGCAGCTCCTCTATAAGCGAAGGACCTTGATACGAACACAGGATGTGGGTCTTGGGATTACGTGTTGAGACATCTGTTGTGCATAAGCTAATGCAATATGCAGTGCCCGAGTTGGGTGTGATAAGGCCAGCCTTGAAATAATTGCGATATTAATCTTGATAGGGGATACTATGTTAGATCTTGATGCTCCTCGTTGTTATTCTCATATTCTCTCTCTCTCTCTCATTCACTCACTCACTCTTTCTCATTCTGTCACTCACTCTGTCACTCATTCAGATATAAATCATAACTTCGCTCTTTAAGATAAAGTCTATCCATCTGGTAATCAAAAATAGCTCTTAATCAAGGGAGGAGGAAGACCGTCGATCACTACCTTAGTTATACCAGAAGACGTGACGCGAAGATTCTCCGAAGGAAAAAGAAAACGGGAAATCTGATTAAAGAAAACGGCGTCGCGTCACTTTCTTTCACTTTCAGGGCTCAGAATAAGGGTAGAATGATTGTTTAAGAACTTGGTTAGTCTGACTCATTGGGTTGGGTTGGGTTTTATGTGATTTGGTTGAAGTTATGGAAGTTCAGGGGACATTCGCCTAAATTTGGTTCATTCATTTAGACGAGAAGCAGAGATCTAGTAATTTGTCTGAATGTTTAGAAAAGAGAAAAAAAAAAACATTGTTTGGATAAACAATGTTCAGATGCGTAAGCACGTAGAATGCAAAATAAAAAAACAACGAAAAATCATATACTGTACATTATCTATACTAATAGCATAAAAAAAAAATCTGCACATAACTCAGAAACTGCATTTTGCATTTTTCATTTTGTTTCCTAGTTCCATAGGAAAAAACTCTTCCCCTCACCTCCTCTTCCCCTCACCTCCTCTTCCCCTCACCTCCTCTTCCCCTCATCTCCTTTTCCCCTCACCTCCTCCTCCCCTCACCTCCTCCTCTCCTCACCTCCTCTTCCCCTCACCTCCTCCTCCCCTCACCTCCTCTTCCCCTCACCTCCTCTTCCCCTCACCTCCTCCTCCCCTCACCTCCTCTTCCCCTCACCTCCTCTTCCCCTCACCTCCTCTTCCCCTCACCTCCTCTTCCCCTCACCTCCTCTTCCCCTCACCTCCTCTTCCCCTCACCTCCTCTTCCCCTCACCTCCTCTTCCCCTCACCTCCTCTTCCCCTCACCTCCTCTTCCCCTCACCTCCTCTTCCCCTCACCTCCTCTTCCCCTCACCTCCTCCTCCCCTCACCTCCTCTTCCCCTCACCTCCTCTTCCCCTCACCTCCTCTTCCCCTCACCTCCTCTTCCCCTCATCTCCTTTTCCCCTCACCTCCTCTTCCCCTCACCTCCTCTTCCCCTCACCTCCTCCTCCCCTCACCTCCTCTTCCCCTCACCTCCTCTTCCCCTCACCTCCTCTTCCCCTCACCTCCTCTTCCCCTCACCTCCTCTTCCCCTCACCTCCTCTTCCCCTCACCTCCTCTTCCCCTCACCTCCTCTTCCCCTCACCTCCTCTTCCCCTCACCTCCTCTTCCCCTCACCTCCTCTTCCCCTCACCTCCTCTTCCCCTCACCTCCTCTTCCCCTCACCTCCTCCTCCCCTCACCTCCTCTTCCCCTCACCTCCTCTTCCCCTCCCCTCCCCCTCCCCTCCCCTCCTCTTCCCCTCACCTCCTCTTCCCCTCACCTCCTCCTCCCCTCACCTCCTCTTCCCCTCACCTCCTCTTCCCCTCACCTCCTCCTCCCCTCACCTCCTCTTCCCCTCACCTCCTCTTCCCCTCACCTCCTCTTCCCCTCACCTCCTCTTCCCCTCACCTCCTCTTCCCCTCACCTCCTCTTCCCCTCACCTCCTCTTCCCCTCACCTCCTCTTCCCCTCACCTCCTCTTCCCCTCACCTCCTCTTCCCCTCACCTCCTCTTCCCCTCACCTCCTCTTCCCCTCACCTCCTCTTCCCCTCACCTCCTCTTCCCCTCACCTCCTCTTCCCCTCACCTCCTCTTCCCCTCATCTCCTTTTCCCCTCACCTCCTCTTCCCCTCACCTCCTCTTCCCCTCACCTCCTCCTCCCCTCACCTCCTCTTCCCCTCACCTCCTCTTCCCCTCACCTCCTCTTCCCCTCACCTCCTCTTCCCCTCACCTCCTCTTCCCCTCACCTCCTCTTCCCCTCACCTCCTCTTCCCCTCACCTCCTCCTCCCCTCACCTCCTCTTCCCCTCACCTCCTCTTCCCCTCACCTCCTCTTCCCCTCACCTCCTCTTCCCCTCACCTCCTCTTCCCCTCACCTCCTCTTCCCCTCACCTCCTCCTCCCCTCACCTCCTCTTCCCCTCACCTCCTCTTCCCCTCACCTCCTCTTCCCCTCACCTCCTCTTCCCCTCACCTCCTCTTCCCCTCACCTCCTCTTCCCCTCACCTCCTCTTCCCCTCACCTCCTCTTCCCCTCACCTCCTCTTCCCCTCACCTCCTCTTCCCCTCACCTCCTCTTCCCCTCACCTCCTCTTCCCCTCACCTCCTCTTCCCCTCACCTCCTCCTCCCCTCACCTCCTCCTCCCCTCACCTCCTCTTCCCCTCACCTCCTCCTCCCCTCACCTCCTCTTCCCCTCACCTCCTCTTCCCCTCACCTCCTCTTCCCCTCACCTCCTCTTCCCCTCACCTCCTCTTCCCCTCACCTCCTCTTCCCCTCACCTCCTCCTCCCCTCACCTCCTCTTCCCCTCACCTCCTCTTCCCCTCACCTCCTCTTCCCCTCACCTCCTCTTCCCCTCACCTCCTCTTCCCCTCACCTCCTCTTCCCCTCATCTCCTTTTCCCCTCACCTCCTCTTCCCCTCACCTCCTCTTCCCCTCACCTCCTCTTCCCCTCACCTCCTCTTCCCCTCACCTCCTCTTCCCCTCACCTCCTCTTCCCCTCACCTCCTCTTCCCCTCACCTCCTCTTCCCCTCACCTCCTCTTCCCCTCACCTCCTCTTCCCCTCACCTCCTCTTCCCCTCACCTCCTCTTCCCCTCACCTCCTCTTCCCCTCACCTCCTCTTCCCCTCACCTCCTCTTCCCCTCATCTCCTTTTCCCCTCACCTCCTCCTCCCCTCACCTCCTCCTCTCCTCACCTCCTCTTCCCCTCACCTCCTCTTCCCCTCACCTCCTCTTCCCCTCACCTCCTCTTCCCCTCACCTCCTCTTCCCCTCACCTCCTCTTCCCCTCACCTCCTCTTCCCCTCACCTCCTCTTCCCCTCACCTCCTCTTCCCCTCACCTCCTCTTCCCCTCACCTCCTCTTCCCCTCACCTCCTCCTCCCCTCACCTCCTCTTCCCCTCACCTCCTCTTCCCCTCACCTCCTCTTCCCCTCACCTCCTCTTCCCCTCACCTCCTCTTCCCCTCACCTCCTCCTCCCCTCACCTCCTCTTCCCCTCACCTCCTCCTCCCCTCACCTCCTCTTCCCCTCACCTCCTCTTCCCCTCACCTCCTCTTCCCCTCACCTCCTCTTCCCCTCACCTCCTCCTCCCCTCACCTCCTCTTCCCCTCACCTCCTCCTCCCCTCACCTCCTCCTCCCCTCACCTCCTCCTCCCCTCACCTCCTCTTCCCCTCACCTCCTCTTCCCCTCATCTCCTTTTCCCCTCACCTCCTCCTCCCCTCACCTCCTCCTCTCCTCACCTCCTCTTCCCCTCACCTCCTCCTCCCCTCACCTCCTCCTACTCTCACCTCCTCTTCCCCTCACCTCCTCTTCCCCTCACCTCCTCCTCCCCTCACCTCCTCCTCCCCCTCATCCTCCTACCCTCACCTCCTCCTCCCCTCACCTCCTCCTCCCCTCACCTCCTCTTCCCCTCACCTCCTCCTCCCCTCACCTCCTCTTCCCCTCACCTCCTCTTCCCCTCACCTCCTCTTCCCCTCACCTCCTCCTCCCCTCACCTCCTCCTACCCTCACCTCCTCCTCCCCTCACCTCCTCCCCCCCTCACCTCCTCCTCCCCTCCCCTCCTCCTCCCCTCCCCTCCTCCTCCCCCTCCTCCTCCTCCCCTCACCTCCTCCTCCCCTCACCTCCTCCTCCCCTCACCTCCTCTTCCCCTCACCTCCTCCTCCCCTCACCTCCTCTTCCCCTCACCTCCTCTTCCCCTCACCTCCTCTTCCCCTCACCTCCTCTTCCCCTCACCTCCTCTTCCCCTCACCTCCTCTTCCCCTCACCTCCTCTTCCCCTCACCTCCTCTTCCCCTCACCTCCTCCTACTCTCACCTCCTCTTCCCCTCATCTCCTTTTCCCCTCACCTCCTCCTCCCCTCACCTCCTCCTCTCCTCACCTCCTCTTCCCCTCACCTCCTCTTCCCCTCACCTCCTCTTCCCCTCACCTCCTCTTCCCCTCATCTCCTTTTCCCCTCACCTCCTCCTCCCCTCACCTCCTCCTCTCCTCACCTCCTCTTCCCCTCACCTCCCCCTCCCCTCCCCTCCTCTTCCCCTCACCTCCTCTTCCCCTCATCTCCTTTTCCCCTCACCTCCTCCTACTCTCACCTCCTCTTCCCCTCACCTCCTCTTCCCCTCACCTCCTCCTCCCCTCACCTCCTCCCTACTCTCTCCTCCTCCTCTTCCCTCACCTCCTCTTCCCCTCACCTCTCCTCCCCTCTCACTCCTTCCTCCCCTCATCCTCCTACCCTCACCTCCTCTTCCCCTCATCTCCTTTTCCCCTCACCTCCTCCTCCCCTCACCTCCTCCTCTCCTCACCTCCTCTTCCCCTCACCTTGGGCTTCCTCATCCCATTTACGAAAGAGGGGAATACAAAGAGAAGATATTATAGAATTCATCTACTGTGGGTCGGTGTTCTTGTGGGTTAGTTGGGGCAGTCATAGTCCAAACGATGAGAGGTGCTGCTGGAGGGCTCTGGGATGGTGCGAAAAGAAAGTTGGTGGAAAGAATCTACATAATCTGTGAGAAGGTGTTTTCTCTCTCTCTCACTCTCTCTTTCTGTCTGTCTGATTCTCTCTTTCTCTCTCTCTCTCTCTCTCTCTCTCTCTCTCTCATTCTATCTCTCTCTCTCTTTCTGTCTGTCTGTTTCTCTCTACCTCTTTCTATTTTTTTGTTTGTTTCCCTATCTCTTTTCTTTCTTTCTCTATCTCTTTGTCTCTGTCTCTTTTTTCTCTCTCTTTCTAGTTCTCTCTCTTTATATTTCTCTGTTTCTCTTTCTATCTTTTTTCTCTTTCTCTTTTTCTCCCTCTCTCTACCTATCTCTCTCCCTCTCTCTGCAATAAGTATTTGAATATCCAATTTATAATATGTACAACAAAGTCGAAACTATTATCTATCATCTATTTCACGTAGTTACATAATTGAAAAAAAATGCCATTCAACCCATCCTTGAAAGCTTAAGAGAATACAAAATCCCACCCCCCCCCCCCCCCACCCGCCCGTCAGCCCCTTCAGGATTTAAAAAAAAAAAAAAAATATAAAATACAAGCCTCATTCTCCACTCCCTTAACCGTAACATCAAATAAAAACCTCGAGATACAGGCAACGGGTAAGTTTTTTTTTTTTTTTTTTTTTATCGTTATTCAAACTCGTTTCCTTTGATATTGTCGAGTCAACTGTGACGTCATCTTGCGAGACAGAGGGAGCCGAGCTTGCTTGACACGTGGATAGGGATTGTCCTTGATAAATCTCCGTCTATGGTAGATAAAATAAATAAATAGATAAATAAATAATGATAATAAGAAGAAACAGATTGATATGTTTTTAAGATTTTTTTTTTTTTGTCAAGAACGACGTTTTCTTTGAACTTTGAAAACAAATTGAGTG
The DNA here is from genome assembly GCF_977035675.1 of Penaeus japonicus. Classification (NCBI taxonomy): domain Eukaryota; kingdom Metazoa; phylum Arthropoda; class Malacostraca; order Decapoda; family Penaeidae; genus Penaeus; species Penaeus japonicus. The sequence continues at coordinate 1,551,939 of NW_028234421.1, read as the reverse complement.
AGAGACTCTTCTGAACTCATTTATATATATATATATATATATATATTTTGAGAGAGGATATATAGAATATATATATATATATATGAAGTGTTTATCTCTTTCTCTCCTTATCTTTCGCTCTCTCTCTCTCTCTCTCTCTCTCTCTCTCTCTCTCTCTCTAGATCGGTAGGGTAAGGGAATTGATAGAGAAAAGGAGTTAGATAAACGGACAAGAGATAGATAGGCAGGTAGAGAAAGAGAGAGAGAGAGAGAAAGAGAAAAAGAGACAATTACAGAGCAATAGAGAGAGAAAAAAAGAGAGTGAGAGAGAGAGAAAGACGTAGTAATATAGAGAGAGACAAAGAGAGAAAGAGAGAGTGAGAGATATAGAAAAAGACATAGCAACAGACAAAGAGAGAAAGACAAAGCAAGAGAGAGAGAGAGAGAGAGAAAGACAAAATAAGAGAGATAGATAGAGAGAGAGATAGAGAAAGACAAAACAAGAGAGAGAGATAGATAGATAGAGAGAGAGAAAGACAAAGCAAGAGAGATTGATAGACAGATAGAGAGAGATAGATAGAGAGAGAGATAGAGAGACAGAGATAATTCCGACGAAGGTACCATTAGAGGGCCCCATCAAGGCTCTGAACTGCTTAGAGATGCTTTGTCTTAGCTCAGTGGCGTGTAAACCTCCCTTGGGTATTGAGGCTTTTCGGTGTCAGATGCATCTAAGTGTCATTATGCTGGGCTTCGGCTTGAGGTCTTGGCTTGTGTGGTTGGGGGAGGGGGGGGAGGGGGGGCTGAGGTTTGGTGGAGATGTATTAATGTGCGGGGTCGGGTGGGGTGGAGGTGGGATGGGGGGGTTGTAGGAGGGTTGTAGGGGTGGGTTGTGGGGGTGTGTGGGGGGTTGTAGGGGTGTGGGGTGGGGTGGAGGTGGGTGAGGTGGGGTGGGGGTTGTGTGTGTGTGTATGTAGGGGGGGGGGGGGGTTTCGTGGGGATATGTGTATGTATATGTGTTTGTTTGTGTGTGTGTGTGTGTGAGTGGGAGTTTGGTGGGGGTATGTGTACGTATATGTGTTTGTTTGTTTGTGTGTGTGTGTGTTTGTGTAAGGGGAAGTTTTTTGGGATGTGTGTACGTGTGTCTATGTATGAATGTGTATGTGTGTGTTTGTGTGTGTGTGTGTGTGTGTTTGTGTGTGTGTGTTTGTGTATGTGTGTCTGTGTGTAAGGGGGACTTTTTTTGGGATGTGTGTACGTGTGTCTATGTATGAATGTTTATGTGTGTGTTTGTGTGTGTGTGTGTATTTGTGTATGTGTGTGAGTGTTTGTGTGTGTGTGTGTATGTGTGATTCTGTCTGTGAAAATAATAATCAAAAGACCTTTTCGGATCGACGTGCAAAGACCCTATTTCGGAGTCTGTTGACGATGTTAAGGTTTGCCGTTCGAGCTGTTGTTGGTCCTGAGACGAAGGGGGAGGGGGAGGGGGGAAGGGGGAAGGGGGGAGCAGGAATGAATGAGATGAGGAAAGGGAGGGGTGGAGGAGGAAAGGGGGGAGGAGGGAGGGGGCGAGGAGGAGATGGGGGAGGGGAAGGGAAAGGATGAAGGAAGAGGGGAATATTGAAGAGGATGAGAGAGGGAGGAATATGGAGGAAGGGGAGGGGGAGGGGGCATAGAGAGGGGAGGGGGGAGAAGAAGGAGGGGAATGGGGAAGGGGAGAGGGGGAAAAGGAGGGCAGGGGAGGGGGAAGGGAAGAGGAAGGGGAGGGGAGGGGAGGGGAGGGGAGAGAAGGAGAGGGAAGGTAGGGTAGGGGAGAGGTGGAAAAGAAGGAGGGGACGGGGGAAGGGAGGAATAAGAAGACAGGAGAGGGGGGAGGTGGAGGGAAAATTAATAGGAAGAGGATGGGGAAGGGGAGGAAAGTGATGTGCAGAAGGGGAAAATAATATATATATAGAGAGAGAGGGAAAGAAGAAAGTGCTGAGAAGAGTAAGGGGAGAAGGGGAGGAAGGGAGAAGGGGGAGAGGGGGAAGGAGGAAGAGGAAGGGGAGAAGGGGGAGAAGGGAGGAAGATGATGGGGAGAAGGGGAGAAGGAGGGAAGAGGAAGGGGAGAAGGAAGGAAGGGGAGATGGGAGGAAAGGTGGGAAGAGGAGAAGGGAGGGAAGAGGAAGGGAAGAAGGGAGGAAGGGGGGGAAGAGATAGAGGAGAAGGGGAGAAGGGGGGAAGAGGAAGGGGGGAAGGGGGGGGAGAGGAAGAGAAAGAGGAAGGGGAGAAGGGGGGGGGTTAGAGGAAGAGAAAGAGGAAGGGGAGGAAGGGGAAGAGGAAGGGGAGAGGGGGAGAAGGGGAGGAAGGAAGGAAAAGGAAGAGGAAGAGAAAGAGGAAGGAAAGGAAGGGGGGGAAGGGAGGAAGAGGGGAAGGGAGGAAGAGAAGGAAAAGGAAGAGAAAGAGAAGGAAGAGAAAGGAAGAAGGGAGGAAGGGGGGGGGAGGGTGAAGGGAAAGAGGATGAGCATAGGGCTTGTGGTCAGGCGAAATGACGCCAATCAGCTTATCCGTTTTTATCCAAACTGTGACCTCAGAGCTTTATCGCGTCTGGTGGCGAGAAGATTTTTACGATAAAGATGCAATTTTTTCTATCGCCTTTTATCACTTACTTTGTTTTTTCTTTATTATTATGATATTGTTTGTCTATTGAAGGACTTGGGAACTTGTCATGTTTCTCGATTTTAGTCAATCTTTATTTGGAATTCGTTATATTTCTTTCTTTTTATATATATATATATATATTTTTCTATCTTTTGCTATATTTCTTTTTTTTTTCTTTTTTACTTTCTGTTCTCAGTGAATAAAAGAAGAAATTGATTTTATTCCTTCTTTTCAGTAAATAAAATCAGGATCTAGTTTTAATTTTTCTTTTCAGTAGATAAATTTGAAAACTGATTTTGCGTTTTCTCTTCAGTCAATAAGATGCAAAATTCAACAAAGGATGAATTCATATACTTCTATCTAAGTTTTGTATGTTCATGGAATTTGTTGGTTACTTCGGTTGCCATATTGCATAACTTAGACTGAAAATGGCATAAATACAAAAAAAAAGTATTTTACTGAATCAACGTTTGAACAAATTATCTAAAAAAATATATATATATCTATACTAGGACACTAACGAAATAATATAAAACTTATTAAACCAAATAACATATAACTTCCTCAACTTAGATTAATAAAAAAAAAATCCAATGAGTCCGTTGTTTTTAAAGAGAGAAAAAAAAGAAGTTAATTCTCTTTACCGCGAAACCAAATTCAAAACCCGAGGGCAGTCGTTAGATGCTGGCACGGCGGTCATAAAGCGAGCCAAAATGAACTCTATTTACGAGCGAGTTACGGTTCATATTGGCTGATAGAGTCGTAAATGCGGGGCGGCCAATATTATAATTATAGAGAGCAAGTGTAGGGAGAAGGGGAGAAAGAGAGATGGGGGGGAAGGGGAGAAGGGAAGAAGGGGAGAAAGAGAGATGGGGGAAAGGGGGGGGAGAAAGAGAGCAAGTGTAGGGAGAAGGGGAGAAAGAGAGATGGGGGAAGGGGGGGGGGTGCGTGTTGTGTCCATACTATTGTCAAAGAAGGTGAATGAAATTCTTATATTTCCCAATTTAGGATAAATTTACCAGTCACTCTTATAATATTTCATACTTTCTAGTGGAAGTTTGGAAACTTATTATTATCATTTTTTTCAATAACTACAAAATGATTTATTTCAATCCACATACGCTTCTATTTTCCTTCCCATTAATCTTTTCCTTTTGAAAAATAGATAAAATTATATATATATTTTTTAATCCACATACACTTCTATTTTCCTTCCCATTAACTCCTCTGGTCTCGCTAAGTCCCCCTTATTATTACCATGAGTATAAGCGAAGGGATGAGCTTAGTTTATTGATCTCTGTGAATCATCCTCACCGCCCCCCCCCACCCCCAATCTCATTAGGGGTGAGTCATTAGTGAGTTATTAGTATAGGTGAATATTACAGTCATAAGTAACTCATATATTGTCCTCTTGATTGTTGTATTGCGTTCCCTTGGTGATGAGTAAGTGAGTATTGTACTCGTAGGTTACTCATGTGTTGATCCCTGGTTTGTTTTATTTATAACCCTTTGGAGATGAGTAAGTGAGTATTTTACTCATAAGAGAAACATTAATGATCTATCTACTCCTTTGCTTACTTCATCACGTCCAATGAGAGGTGAGTAAGTGAGTAATGTACTCATAAATAACTCATCTGGGATCTTATATTCTCTCATTACTCATTAGATCACATCCCATGAAAGATGAATGAGCGAGTATTGTGCATAAAAGCATTGTACTCATAAATAACTCATTAATGTGAAATGTTGTCTCCTTGCGAGGAAAGTGATTCTATGAGTATTGTACTCATTAGTTACTCATCCATCCCCTCGTGTATTATATCACATCCGATGAGTGAGCGAGTATTGTCCTCATATCTAACGCATCACATCTCAGTGTAGAAGAAAGTAATTGATGAGTACGGTAGGAAAGTGAGTATATGGGTAGTACAGGAGGGTGAGTGTGTGAGTAGTATACGAAAGTGAGTAAGTAGATAGTGTAAGATAATTAATTTATATATATATATATATATATATATATATATATATATATATATATATATATATATATATATATATAATATATATATATATATATATATATATATATATATATATATATATATATATATATATATTGCAGGAAAATGAGTATACGAGTAGCGTAGAAAGGTGAGTACGTGAGTAATATACGAAAGTGAGTACGCAAATAGTATAAGAAAATGATTATATATATATATCGCAGGAAAATGAGCATACGAGTAGCGTAGAAACCGGATTACCTGAGTAATATCCAAAAATGAGTCCATAGACAGAATAAGAAACCCTACACAAAACTGAGTAAGTGAGTAATGTACTCACCTGTAATCTCCCTGGTATTGTCGCCTCGCTTCCCGTATCGTTGAGAGTAGAAGCCCTGTCCAGCTGTAAGAGACACGGCAGCCAGAAGCAGGAGGGTCATTTGACACAGGAAACGACTCATCTGAGAGAGAGAGAGAGAGAGAGAGATTCCGTCAGTCACGTATTCTGTGGAAAGGTGAGGGAAGAAGAGATATATGTGTGTGTGTGTTTGTGTTTGTGTTTGGGTGTGTGTGTTTGTGTGTGTGTATTTGTGTGTTTGGGTGTTTGGGTGTGTGTGTGTGTGTGTGGGTGGTTGGGTGTGTGTTTGTGTGTGTGTGTTTGTGTCTGGGAGTGTGTGTGTGTGTTTGTTTGTGTGTTTGTGTGTGTGTGTGTCTGGGTGGTTGGGTGTGTGTGTGTGTGTTTGTGTGTGATTGTTTGTGTGTGTGTGTTGTGTGTCTGTCTGTGTGTGTGTGTCTTATTTCCACGTGATACGAATGTATCACGTGATTCTGCAATGAATCTATATACACGATGTTAAAAAAATAAAAGTAATTGATCAACATGTAATCATAATATCCAAAATATCTCAATATATATCTTTCCTGTTAATTATTTCACCCCCCCCCCAAAAAAAAAAAAAAAAGGGAAAAACAACAACTCGCGAAGACAAACAACATAGACAGTGTTTCGGTGATAGGAGAGTGATAAAAAATAATAGGAATCCGCAAGACACACTCTCTCCCTTTCTTTATCTTCTCTCCCTTTCTCTGTCTTCTCTCCCTTTCTCTATCTCCTCCCTTTCTTTCCCTTTCTCTATCTTCTCTGCCTCTCTCTATCTCCTCTCCCTTTCTCTATCTCCTCTCCCTTTCTCTATCTCCTCTCCCTTTATCTCCCTTTCTCCCTTTCCCTATCTTATCTCCCTTTCTCTCCCTTTCTATATCTCCTCTCCCTTTCTCTTTCTTCTCTCCCCTTCTCTCTCCTTCTCTCCCCTTCTCCCCCCATTTCTCAACTTCTCTCTCCTCTCGCCTTCACTTCCTTTCTCCTCATTTCTCCCACCTTCTCCCTCTTTCCCTCCCCTTCTTCCCATATCTCCCTCTCTCTCTCTCCTCCCCCCCACCCCTTTCTTCCCTCATCTCTTCCCATATCCCCCTTTCTCCCCCCCTCTTTATGAAACCACCTCTCCCTCCCCCCACCCCTTTCTTCCCT
>NW_028234421.1:1533298-1535798 GCF_977035675.1 Penaeus japonicus | reverse complement strand
AGATGTGAGAGGAAGAAAAAAGAAAGTAGAGAGAAAGAGAAAGGCAGAGAGAAAGGAGAAAGAGAGAGGGGGGAGGGGGGAGGTGAAAGGAAGATTAAAAGGAAGAGAGAAAGAGAGAGAGAAAGAGAGAGACAGACAGAGAGAGAGAGAGAAAGAGAGAGAGAGAGAGAGATCACATTTTATAAAAAAAGAAAAGAAAAAAAAACACTATCGTTATTTTCAAGACTGATGGCACAACTTTTACTGCATTTGACGTGAAGTATGATACGGCACATCCAGAAAAAATAAGAAAAAACATTATACCATTTTTTTTCTATCTAGCGAAGAGTAATGTCAGATATACACAAGGACGGAAGTTATTGATGAAACAAACCGATACATATTCATCATCTGGTCTGCAACACACACACATACACACCAACATGCATTGCAGAGTTGCAATCGCGGAACCAAACATAAACAAAACAGGGATTGATATTGCGTTGGTCTGACTTGCAACAACTATGAGTCTATGGCAAGTTGTGTGTTTGTTTGAATATCCGTTTAGAGATGGAATATTTAGTCTATTTGGTTTATCCTTTATTATAGGTATTCTATGGAAGTGAAGTTCTTGACAAAAAAACAGTGAAAATAGGATAATTTGTGAGCATAATACGTGCAAAATATCTCCCAGCGTGTGAAGACATCCTAACCTTACAGAATATCTAATATGAGACACATATAGGAGAGTGAGATAAAAAGAGAAAAAAAATATATTCCTTCTGGGTATCTGATATATTAGAACTTACTCTGAATCTTAAAAAAAAAAAAAAATGTAACGGTATATTCAACTTCAGAATCCCCTATGGGTAAAGAGGAAATATTCTTCCAAAGGAATTTTATAACGATCTTAGTCTTTGCTTGTAATCCGCTTTGAGTCTTTCCTCTTCGGGACTTTAACGCTGCGGCTCCTACGCTAACCCTAAGGAGACGTCGGGAATGTTCCAGTCTTTACACTATGTAAAAACTGGAACTTTGTATGCCGTAGCTATGTATGCCGTCTACCATGTATGCAGATGTGTCGTGGTATTTGAATCCCTTGTCTATCTACCCACGTCATGTGAGAGGCACACGACGCTACCTATCAGAAAGGGTTAGAGCCCCCGGATCAACAATAATTGCTCCGTTTCTGGTGATAATCCCATGAGTGTTTCGTAATTGACCGTATGGCATATCACTGTTTATCATCAGCGATCTCTCTCTATCTCTCTCTCTTTAACATCCTTCTCTTCCCTCCCCCCTCCCCTCAACCAACACACTAGCAAAACGAGGAGCGAAGTAAATCGAAAATCACAAACAAAACCCACCGTAAAAAACAAACAAAAAAACTCCCGAATGCCACGTCCTTTTTTAAGAGTGTAAAAAGTCCCTCTGAAAAGTCCCCGTCCCAACTCCCAACTGTCTCTCAACGTCTTCTACACTCTGTTGCAAATCCCACTCGCCTACCTTTGGGAGAGTGATGTGCGGTGCGGGAGAGGCTGGAGAAGAGGCGCAGGGATTGGCGAGTGACCGGAGAGTGCCAAGTGCCGGGGCGGGGCGGGGCGTCTGTGGGCGCTGGTGGCGGTGTTACGTCTGCTTCTGCGTCAGGAGAAGCTTGGGGACTTCCGACCTGCCGTCCCTTCTTATACTCGAGGGCGCGCACCCAGCCTCGTTGCGCAGTTTGTTGCGCTTCGGCCTGTTCGCAATTCATAGGACAGGTTAATTAGCCTTAATCGCAACTCGAATTACCTTTCTTCGTGTCGCGAAAAAGGAGCTTAGAGCCGAGGGTAAAGCTATGTACTTCCGAAAACAGGTCATTGAATCTCTAACACGTCCTATAGATGTCTTTTATCTGTCTTTGAACGATAGCTTCCGTAGCAGACAAAGTGGGGGATGTGGGTGGATGGGTGGACCACCAGGTGGACGCGGTGGTTATATCAGGATCCACCCACAACCTACAATATTTTCACCGCCTTTGACACATACAAAACGACTTCCCAGCGACAATAGTAGCCAAGAGATCACAGGATTTTTTATTCATTTGGCATGTCTCCTGTCTGAAATAAAACAACGACAAAGAACATGTAGAATAAAATAGTTGGTTACAAAAAAAAGAAAAAAAAAAGAAAGATAATAATAATGAAAACAAACTACTGGACACAAAGAGTTATCACTTCATTGAGAAGCTGTTCTCGGTCCACTTTTCCACTACACAGGAATAGACGCTCCCCGCTCGCGCGCGCAACTCGCCGCCGCGCACGTGGCTTATTAATGCTACCTTAAATTAAATATATATTATATTATATATATAATATATATTATATTATATATAATTATATATATTAATATATATATATATTATCTTTGTATAGTATATATATATATATTCGCGCTCGCCTATATATATAATTATTTATATATATATATAATATTATATATATATTTATTAATATATATATATTTATATATATATTATAAATAT
>NW_028234421.1:1500798-1505798 GCF_977035675.1 Penaeus japonicus | reverse complement strand
CTCTTTTAGTTAATATCACAATATCCTTTACTTATTTAGGAATTTATGTCATATTTATTGCAAGTTCAGAAACATGATGGCTGGTTCCCTACTCTACGAGCGTAAAATAAAGTTATATTGAAATATGTTTTCCGAAATGTTTACACGTTGTTATCTCCTATATGAATGCTATAAGATAATTACAAAATATAGTTTAATCATAAACTAAATCCATCTTTTCTGTACTTCAGAACTTTAAATCGTACAATAGCAAATAAAAAACAAAGAAAAGGAAATTTGTTATTTTGGGGTAAACTAATATATAAATGAATGTGTATGTGTGTGTGTGTGTGTGTGTGTCTACAACACATTATACACACCAAAAGATATTGACGTTATGATCTATTGTCATACAATCCCTCGTATCTCTGATATATTAGGGTGTCACAGACGCTCAGACACGCATACTGATTAAATGAAAAAGACGTAATAATGATCACTGGCTTTGTACTGTGCCTATATTGCGGACTGTATTACTGTATCTTTTGTTTCTGTACTTGCGTTCTCATATACAGATAGTATGTATATATACACATTGTTACGCTTATATAAACACATGTTTACTTACACATGTACGCTACCATGCACACACATACACACAAGCACATGCGTAAACACAAACACTCAAAATCACACACAAAAAATGTACACAAACACACACACACACACGCACGCACACACACACACACACACACAAACACACACACACAAACTCACAATCGAAAAAGTACACAAACACACACAAACACACGCACGTACACACACACACAGACACACACATAAGCACACACACACAAACACACACACTCAAACTCACACTCAAAAAAAAAACACAAACACACACAGACACACACAGACACACACACACACACTTACACACAGACACACACACACACACACACATTCTGGTAACTAAATATCCCACACCTATATTTACGGTGACATTAGTTCCTTCTCTGTTATGGGTTAGTTTCACCGCGTTAAGGGGAGGGGGGAGAGGGGGAGGGAGGGGAGGGGGGAGAGGGGGAGGGGAGGGGAGGGGGGAGGGGGGAGGGAGGGGAGGGGGTAGGACACGTGGATGAAGGGTGAGAGGAAAAGCAGAAAAGTGGACAGACACAATGCAAGAAGGGTGTGGAGAGGGAGAGCTGATAAATGATGGTGTGAGAGGAAATTTGTGAATAATGAGAAGGGAGAGGATAAGGAGATTGGGGAGAGACAATAGCGTGACGTAATAGAAATAAAGAGAGAGAGAGAGAGAGAGAGAGAGAAAGAGAGAGAGAGAGAGAGAGAGAGAGAAAGAGAGAGAGAGAGAGAGAGAGAGAGAAGGAAAAAAATACATTTTTGTACTTAATTTTCTTTTTTTTCTATAAATATAATTATTTTCTCCATTTGTATAAAGAAATACGTTGTTATAAAGTATATACGAGTTTTTTTGTTTGTTTGTTTTTTCTTTCCTTTTACTATTGGTTATCCTGACATTAACATATTTTGCATAATCATTGTTAAGTTATCAATTCATTGATTGTTTTATTAACATTTTCTAATTGCTATTGTTACTGCTACTGTTGTCATTATTATCATTATCTTCATTACTGTTATTGTTATAATCATTATTATCATTATCTTCATTGTTGTTATTATTATGATCATTATTATCATTGTTGATACTATTATTATCATTATCATTATCATTATAAGCATTATCATTATCATTGTTATCATCATTATCATTAGTCTTTTTATTATAGTTATTATCATTATCATCATTATCATCATCATTATCATTTTGATCAGTATCCTTGTTATCACTGATATCATCATTATCATCTTTATTGTTATCATCATTATCATTTATCATTAACATCATTATTACTATAACTTTCATCATCATTACTATAAATTTTATCATTACCTATATAATTTTCCTTCATAATCATTATCACTACCATTAATATAATCATTTCCACTGTTGTTGTTATTAAAAAAGTAACATTATTCTATTTATAATTCTATCTATTAACATTAGTTTCGTTATTATCAACATTCTTTTGCTTATAATTACTGACGTTGTCATTGCTACTATCATCATTATCCTTATCATTCTTATCATTATAATTATTGTTATTATCATTATCATCATTATTACTATTATCATTAATATTATCATTGATACCATCATTATCATCATCATCATCATCAGTATCATTATAATCATCATTATCATCATCATTATAATTATCATTATCCTCATCATCATCATTATTATCATCATTGTAATATTTATTTTTAATGTCACTGTTATTACCATTATTATCATTATCATCATTATCATTGCTATCAATATCATCCTCATACTTATTATTTCAATCAATATTAGGATTATTATTATTGTTATCATTTTTATTATCATCATAATCATTATCTTGACTATCAGTTTTATAATATTTCATAGTATCATTTTAAGTCTTATCATTTTATCTGAGTTGTTGTTATTCCTTATTTGATTATTATCACTGTTACCTTTATCTTAGATATCATTATCATTATCATTTGTTATTATCATTGATATCGTTATTGTTATCAATATTACTATCATAAATATTGTCATTATCATTGTTATCAACACCGTCATTAGTATCATTATTATTTTATCATTATTATCATTTTTGTTGTTATTAAAATAACTTTCATTATCATTATCATTACTGATATTATTTTTATTACTATAATTCTTCATCATTATAATTAATCACGTTATTGCCATTTTAATCACTATTAAAATCACTGTCTATTGTTTTAAAAAAGATGAGACAAAAATCAGTGAATAGAAAATGTAAAAAAAAAATGACCTCCATATTTTCCAGCACTCGAACACCCGCTGTTCCCTCCACCAAGACAACCCCCCACGAACACGACATATATCCAAAAGAAATTACGCCAAGAAAAGACCTTTACTCTCTTCACATCCATCACCAAATGCAACAAGGCTATCTGCAACTTCGGATCCAAGAGCTTTGCAACATTTCATCCCTGTAAAATATGTTCCTGGAATTTCCTGGGAAAAAAGGGAGGGGGAGGAAGGAGGGTGCAATGCCTCAGGGGCCGGGAGTCCAGGCTGTGATAATGACGTATCAGCTGACACTATCCTCGTTCCTCTGCGACACGAAGGTGGGCTGTCGAGGAGGGAGAGAGGGAGAGAGGGAGAGAAGGAGAGAGAGGGAGAGAGGGAGAGGGAGAGAGGGAGAGAGGGAGAGGGGGAGAGAGAGAGGGAGGGAGAGAGGGGGAGTGGGAGAGAGAATGGGAGAGGGGGGGAGAGTGGGAGAGAGGGAGAGTGGGAGAGAGGGAGAAAGAGGGAGAGAGGGAGAGAGAGGGAGAGAGGGAGTGGGAGAGAGGGAGAGAGGGGGAGTGGGACAGAGGGGACGTGGGGAGCGAGGGAGAGAGACAGAGAGGGGGAGTGACAGGGGGAGAGAGACAGAGAGGGGGAGTGACAGGGGGAGATAGGGAGACTGGGAAACAGCGAGAGAGGGAGAGAGGGAAAGAGGGGGAGTGGGAGAGAGGGAGAGAGGGGGAGTGGGACAGAGGGGACGTGGGGAGCGAGGGAGAGAGACAGAGAGGGGGAGTGACAGGGGGAGTGACAGGGGGAGATAGGGAGACTGGGAAACAGCGAGAGAGGGAGAGAGGGAAAGAGGGGGAGTGGGAGAGAGGGAGAGAGGAGGAGTTGGAAAGAGAGGAAGTTAAAGGAAGAGGGAGAGTGGGGGAGGTAGAGAGTTAAGGAGAGAGGGAGAAAGGGAGAGAGGGATAGAGGGAGAGTGGGAGAGAGGGGGAGTGGGAAAGAGGGAGCGAGGGAGAAAGGGAGAGAGTGAGAGTGGGAGAGAGTGACAGAAGGAGAGAGGGAGAGTGGGAGAGAGGGGAGTGGGAAAGAAAGAGAGTGGAAGGAAAAGGGAGTGGGAGAGAGGGAGACTGGGAAAGAGGGAAAGAGGGAAAGAGGGAGAGAGGGAGAGTGGAAGAGAGGGAGAGTGGGAGAGAGGGAGACTGGGAGACATGGAGAGAGGGAGAAATGGGGAGTGGTAGAGAGGAGGAGTAAGGAAAGAGGGGAAGTTAAAGGAAGAGGGGAAGTGGGGGAGGTAGGGAGTTAAGGAGACAGGGAGAAAGGGAGAGAGGGATAGAGGGATTGATTTTGATTTTGATAAGTTTATTCATACTATATACAGTGTACACACAATAGGCATAGGGAAAGAGGGAGAGGGTGGGAGAGGGAAAGAGGGGGAGTGGGAGAGAGGGAGAGCGAGAGAGGGAGAAAGGGAGAGAGGGGACGTGGAAGGGGGGGGGGGTAAAAGAAGAGGGTAAGTAGGAGAGATAGAGGACCAAGGAGAGAGGGATAGGGAGAGAGGGAGAGGGAGAAGAGAGAGAGAGGGAGAGTGAGAAGGAGAGGAACATGCGGAAGGAGATAAGGTGAGGGAGATGGGATAAAGGGAGAGAGGGAGTTGGAAAGGTAGAGGGATAGAGGGAGAGGAAGAGGAAAAGAGAGAAAGGGGGAGAAGGAGAGGGACAGGAAGAAGGCGATAATGTACGGGAGATGGGAAAGAGGATAGGGAGATTAAGAGTAAGAGAGCAGGATAAGGAGCCAGGAAGAGGTAGAGGGGGAGAGGAGAGAGGGTGAAAGGAGAAGGGATAGACAAAGAGGGGGAGTGGGAGAGGGAGAAGGATACGGAAAGAGTGAGAAGCAGAGGGAAAGGGAGAGGAGATGATTTATATGAAAATATGATTAAGTGAGAGAGGGGGAAGGTGAATGAGAGAATGAGGGAATGAGAGAGAGAAGTAGAGATAGAAAGATAAATAGATAGACAGAGGGAGAGTGGGAGAGGGAGGAAGAGAGAGGGAAGGGATGAATTAGTGGTAGAGGGGAAAGGTGACTGAGATGGAAAAAGCAAGGGATAAAGGGAGGGAGAGGGAGAGAGAGT
>NW_028234421.1:1493298-1495798 GCF_977035675.1 Penaeus japonicus | reverse complement strand
TGTCCACTGCGAGGGCTTGCGACACCGCTGTCCAGCTGCGAGGGCTTGTCTACAAACACGGCTTGCTCCAGCGGCGAGGGCTTGTACACAAACAACCAACTGAAGCGGTCCTGTACACTGCGAGGGCTTTGCGACTACCGGCTGTGCCCAGCTCGGTGTACGAGCGGCTTCTGTACACCGGCGGTCCTGCTGCGAAGGGCTTTGGCTACAAACCGGCTGCCAGCTGCGCGAGGGTCTTGGCAAAACCGCTGTGCAGCTGCTAGGTCTTGCTACACCGTGGTCCAGCCTGCGAGGTCTTGCTACAAACCGCTGTCCAGCGGCGAGGTCTTGCTAACTAAACCGCTGTCCAGCTGCGAGGTCTGCTAACTCGTGGCGGATACTGTCCAGCTGTGCCGAGTTACCTGTTGACTGTGCAGGGACGTAACTGTCACGTGCAGATACTGTTAGGCGCGAAGTTACAGACTGTGCAGGACTGTTTTACTGTGGCGAGAATACTTGTTACTTGTCGACGTTACTGTTAGTCCTGTGCATACTGTATACTGTGGGGCGAGTTCCTGTTACTGGGCGAGGTATACTGTCGAGAGTAACTGTCGGGCGATACTGTTACTGCATGGCGATTTGTTTACTGATGCGGAGTTACTGTACTTGGCCGAGACTGTTACTGAGCGTCGATACTGTTAGTGCGAGATACGTCTTCTCGTCGGGCGATACGAAGTGCACGTGCAGTTACTGTTACTGTGCGATACTGTTACTGTGAACGAGTGCCGGTGCGTAGTTACGAGCCCCGGAGACTGCCACTGTGCGAGTTGTGCGGATACGTTACTGTGCTTACTCGTTACCAAGCATCGAGTAACTGTGCGGAAATACTGTTACTGTGCGAGTTACTGTTACTGTGCGGATTACTGTTTACTGTGCGAGTACTGTTACTGGTGCGGATACTGTTACTGTGCGAGTTACTGTTACTGTGGGGTGCGAGTTACTGTTACTGGCGAGTTACTGTTACTGTGCGGATACTGTTACTGTGCGAGTTACTGTTACTGTGCGGATACTGTTTACTGTGCGAGTTACTGTTACTGTGGCGGGTTACTGTTACTGTGAGTTACTGGTACTGTGCGGAATACTGTTTACTGTGGTGCGGGGATACTGTGTGGGCGAGTTACTGTTACTGTGGGCGAGTTACTGTTTACTGTGCGAGTTACTGTTACTTTACTGTTACTGTTACTGTGCGGATAACGGTTACTGTGGCGGATACTGTTACTGTGCGGGTTACTGTTACTGTCGCGAGTTACTGTTACTGTGCGAAGTTACTGTTACTGTGCGGATACATGTTTTACTGTGCGAGTTACTGTTACTGTGGGCGAGATTACTGTTTACTGTGCGAGTTACTGTTACTGTGTCGAGTTACTGTTACTGATACTGTTACTGTGCGGATACTGTTACTGTGCGAGTTACTGTTACTGTGCGGATACTGTTACTGTGCGAGTTACTGTTACTGTGCGGATACTGTTACTGTGCGAGTTACTGTTACTGTGCGAGTTACTGTTACTGTGCGGATACTGTTACTGTGCGAGTTACTGTTACTGTGCGGATACTGTTACTGTGCGAGTTACTGTTACTGTGCGGATACTGTTACTGTGCGAGTTACTGTTTACTGTGCGAGTTACTGTTACTGTGCGAGTTACTGTTACTGTGCGGATACTGTTACTGTGCGAGTTACTGTTACTGTGCGGATACTGTTACTGTGCGAGTTACTGTTACTGTGCGGATACTGTTACTGTGCGAGTTACTGTTACTGTGCGAGTTACTGTTACTGTGCGAGTTACTGTTACTGTGCGGATACTGTTACTGTGCGAGTTACTGTTACTGTGCGAGTTACTGTTACTGTGCGGATACTGTTACTGTGCGAGTTACTGTTACTGTGCGGATACTGTTACTGTGCGGATACTGTTACTGTGCGGGTTACTGTTACTGTGCGAGTTACTGTTACTGTGCGAGTTACTGTTACTGTGCGGATACTGTTACTGTGCGAGTTACTGTTACTGTGCGGATACTGTTACTGTGCGAGTTACTGTTACTGTGCGAGTTACTGTTACTGTGCGAGTTACTGTTACTGTGCGAGTTACTGTTTACTGTGCGAGTTACTGTTACTGTGCGAGTTACTGTTACTGTGCGAGTTACTGTTACTGTGCGAGTTACTGTTACTGTGCGAGTTACTGTTACTGTGCGAGTTACTGTTACTGTGCGAGTTACTGTTTACCGTACGGGATACTGTGTGTTGTCGGGTATTGGCGTGAGTGTTATCTTCAGTGTTACTAGGCGTGAATGTGCTACCGTGTGTGTCATTATACGTACCTGTCAAAGTACGTACCGATATTAATACTGTGTGCATGTGCGTGAAATGGGTTACTGACATTGTTACATAGTGTGCGTAATATTTTCTGGTGTTACCTCGCAATAGTGGTACTCTATGCAAGAAATTCTGTCTCAATAAATGAAAACC
>NW_028234421.1:1480798-1488298 GCF_977035675.1 Penaeus japonicus | reverse complement strand
AGCGACGGCGACTTGCCCGTGGTGGAGAGGATGAACTCGCCGCTCACACGGGCCTCGCTCCCTGGAGATCCCGGCTCGCAGGGGCCGTCGTGTTGGCGCAGCAGTTGGCGATCGAGGCTATGCTCCACCTCTCTGCCCAGGGTATTCGAACCTGTGTCTTCGACGTCGTCGCTCCTGGGGGACGAGGACGAGGACGTGGGCGTAACGCTATTCTGAGATCCAGAGCTGAACGTGTCGTAGTAAGGAACACTGGGCCGAGCGCTAGAGTCGGCGGCAGTGTTCCTTACCCCTAAAAAATGTCCATCGTTATCATCTTCTTCGTGGAGAGGCGAGAGGCGGTGGGCGTCAGGCTGTGTGTGTGCTAGCAGGCCGTGCAGGATGGAGCGAGCTTCCTCCTCAGTCAGCTCGGGGATGGAGCCTCCACTGGATGACCTGGACAGAGTCTCGAGTGAAGTTTTCTTGCGGGACTTCTCGGGAAGTTTGGGTCGCTCTGGTTCTGAGTCGGATGAGTCCGTCCTCCGAGAGGCCTTCAGCGGCAGAGGGGGGCGAGCGACACGGTTCTTCGGGGGAAGTCCGGGGGAGGCATTCTCGCCGATGTCTGTGGGACGCATCTGCTTCGGGGGCAAAGGAGGCTTCAGCTCTCTGTGCTCCTTGTTGGACGGACTCGTGCTCCGGAAATTCACGTTTATGCTGGAGCCTGTGACTGGGAGAGGACTGCTGCTCGCCTCCGAGGAGTCGGAAGAACCTCGGTGGAAGTTCATTTCTTGGTAATCTTTGAACGTTCGAAGTTTCTTTGGTTGATCGTTATTACTTTTGATAACGCCAAGATTCGTGCTGTTGCTAATGTTTTTGAAGTAGAAAGATTCAGTCTTTGTGGGAGAAGAAGGGTTAGAAAATGTGATCGGCGAATAGGAAGGATCTTGTAAGTCACTCTTGAAGCTTCGAAGACTTCTGATGCTACTTCTAGACTCATAAATGTCCAGAAGACTCTTGTCACCTTTGTTCCTATCGCCTGGGAAGGACAGTCTCCTTTGGGCCTTCGCTCGCTCCAGACTGTTCTCATGATTAGCAAAAGTCCGCTTTTTAACCTTTGGTCTCTCCAGAGAATCTTGAACGATGCTGTTGCTGCGCTCGGCCTTCTTGCCCCTTCTCTCCAGGGTGTCCTGCTCGAACCCATTGTCATTATCTTCCGTGGTGCCATTCCCATTGTCTGTCACGGGGATGGTGACTTTGCAACCTGAGTAGATGGGGCTTGAGCACTTCTCCTCCCCGAGTATAGTCACTTCGCTCACCAAGGAATCTGGGTTACTGTATATGCTGTAGAGTCCATCATCCTCATCGTTGTTGTTGTCGATTTGAACTTCACTTACGTTATCATTCTTTGGCTTCGGGGGCGCCCTTCTCTTCTGCTTGCCATTATTCGGGAATTGTATTTCTTCGTAAGTGTGGTCATCATATTCCTCACTGGTGTTGCCATTGTTCTTCCTCTCTTCGTAAATGTTTTCGTCGTTCCTCGCTAGACGGGACATGGTCTTTGCTCCGGTGTTCTTGTTGAAAATCTCATTGCGTTCTGTTATTTCCTCCTCCCTAGGAAGCTGCCTGGAGAGAGATTTAGAATTAGTGTCTGTCTCCTCTTTGTGGTTCTCTTTCTTTTCTTTCGATCGGGGTTTTGTGTCGGAGTAAACACTGTCAGAGTCGCTAGGGATCATTTTAGGAACTTTGGCCTCTGCCTCACTCAGTAGGTCGTTGAGAGAGTCGTCTTCAGAGCCGAAGGATGTGTTCAAGCTGTCCTCAGGCATCAGGGGCATCTGCTGGCGCGAGCGACGTGGGTTTGAATCATAGTGGCGATGTTCGTTTTGCCATGAGAGGGACCTCGTCACGTGGGTGCTGTTCCCTGATGCCCGACCTTTAGCTGTACCTTTAGAATGGCTGATGACCTCCGGCGAGGGAAGTGCAGGCTCCTTCGCCTCACTGAATGAAATACTCCGCTGCGCAGGCGCTCTGTTCTTCCTGGGAGGAGTTGGAGGCTTGTTTCCCTTCTGTGGGAGAGGCGGTGGGCTGTTGGTCCTTGGTATCTCTTTGCGGGAGTCGAAGACCACGTTGGAAGTCTCGGACATTCTGGAGTACATGTTCTTATTCTCGAGGGTTTGCAGCCATTTCTGCACCTTGCCCTCACTTGATGTCGCTTGCGAACTTCCCTTTTCTAGGGTGTTGATCGGGGAGGCCTCGACCTTGTTCCTGTTCTTGACCCTGTGGAGCGTCGACTTGGGCGAGATGGCCTCCCCGACCTTCTTCATTTTGTTGAAGGTCGCCATCATCTCCTGGCGGAAGTTTTCGAAGGTGTTGTTGAGGTCCGTCAGCCTCTTGCCGTCCCTCAGGACGCTCCTGAGCATGGACGGCTTGATGAGCTCTGGGAAGTCGTCCTCAGTCTCGAGTGGAACCTCTTCCCTCGCGTTGACAGGCCTGGGCGGCGGGGGTTTGGGCGCAGCGGGCCTCTTGGGGGGAGTGTGGGCGACGTAGACGGATTCCACGGGCGCCGGAAGACGGGGCTTCAGGTCCAGAGTCCTGATGATCTCACTGACGATGCTCTGGCCGTGGCTGTTGACGCGCTTGGCCAGCTTCTTGAGCGTGGAGCTCCGGCTGTCGTCTTCGCGTGGACGCCGCTCCAGGGAGTCGCTCTGGATGCTGTGGTCACTCGCGTACATCCCATCGCCGTCGCCGCCTTCGTGTAGGTCGTCTATGGGCACCGTCATCCTGCTGGAGCTGCCGGTGGACCTGCTCATGGGGCGGGACTGGCAGTCTGACTCCTCCTCCGGGATGTCCACCAGGCTCGGGTGGTACATCTTGGCCTTCATCTTGGATTTGGCAATGGTGATCATCTCGCGAATCCTGGTCAGGAACTCTAGGGCTGCCGGCGGGGGTGCCTGGGGGAGGGGGGGGGTTAAGGGTCATTAGAACGGCCATTGATGTTGACTATTGATATTCAGTTAAAACGCGAGTAAGAGTTTTGCTCTCTGGAACCACCTTATAAGTCTTTTATTGATAAAAACAGGTAGTCTTTTTTTTTTTATCCAAATATACATAATAAAAAGACAAATCTCTTATCAAATATTTCTGACAACACTTAAATGATCAAACAGGTTATTAAACTAAAAAAATAATAATAACAATAAATAATAATAATAATAATAATAATAATAATAATAAAACGAAAGAAACAAAAGTCATTGACAAGACACAGCTTCTTCATGCAATAATACAAAAAAAAGATAATAAATAAAAAATAAATAAATAAAAAAGAAAATCAATAACTAAACGACGCACTACCGACCTGCAACATCTCCGGCTCGAAATATGCCGGATTGAAATAGAGTTTCCTTTTGGCTTGAGACGCGTGTATGTCGTCTGGTCCGCCCTCTCGCTCTTCGACGGGGGACACCACGCCCACCGCCCGCGCCCCGCTGCCGCCCACGCTGCCTTCGTCTGTGAGGAAGGGAGTAAATATGTAAGGAGATAGTCTAGGTTGTTAGGATTTGTGAGTAAGATTGAGTATTGGTGAGTATTGGCTTGTCTTTCTTGAATTGATGAAGATCGAAAATGGGGATTATTTCATAAAATGTCGTATTGTGTGAAGTGGTTGATTATATGCAGTGAATGGAGTAAAGCCAGGTAAAATTTATAGAGTTTATAATTCTCTCTCTCTCTCTCTTTCTCCTTCTTTCTCTCTCTCTCTTTCTCTCTCTCTCTCTTGCTCTCTCTCTCTCTCTCTCTCTCTCTCTCTCTCTCTCTCTCTCTCTCTCTCTCTCTCTTTCTCTCTCTCTCTCTCTCTCTCTCTCTCTCTCCTTCTCTCTCTCTCTCTCTCTCTCTCTCTCTCTCTCTCTCTCTCTCTCTCTCTCTCTCTCTCTCTCTCTCTCTCTCTCTCTCTCTCTCTCTCTCTTCCTTCCATTAGGTCTTTCTTCCTTTTTTCTCTTCCTCTTCATCTTCTCTCCTTTTCCCCTCTCCCTCGCCCTCTCCCTCTCCCTCGCCCTCGCCCTCTCCCTCCCCCTCTCCCTCTCCCCCGCCTTCTCCCTCCCTCTCCTCTCTCCCTCTCCCCTCGCCCTCTCCCCCGCCCCCTCCCCCGCCCTCTCCCTCCCTCCCTCTCCCTCCCCTTCTCCCTCCCTCCCCTCTCCCCCTATCTCTCCCTCCCTCCCTCGCCCTCTCCCTCCCTCGCCCTCTCTCTCCCTCGCCCTCTCCCTCCCTCCCCCACTCACCAAATGTCTCGACGACCGCTAGATGAGACCTGGGTGCTCTCTCGATACCGTCAGCTGCGTCGTGGGGTGTGTGGCCAGGCCCCTCCCCCTCCCCATGGACGACCGCCGTTGTAAAACTGATGCTGTTTCCGGCCTGGAGAAGGATTTAGAGTTAAGATTGTCTTTTTATTAGTATCATTATCATTATTATTATTATCATTGTCATTATTATTATCATTATTATTATTATTGTTATTATTATCATTATCATTATCATTATTATCATTATCATTATTATCATTATTATTATCTTTACGTTACGGTAACGCCCAGTGCTTCTGAATAATAACGTAAAGTATGAGGAAATGATAGTCTTTAGTAGTAATAATAAAATGATTATGGTAGCAAATGCTTATGGTAGCAAAACAAACTAACAAAAAAAAAAAATTTGATTTCCACCAAAGGAAGCCAAACCAACCAAACGAAAAAATAAACAAAGAACTTAAACACCACGTAAGCGAAATAACACGAAAGTCAAAATCCGCCCTCCCCCCCCCGCCTCCTCTTCCTCCTCCTCCTCCTTACCCTGCTGGCTCTCCTCGACCTCGAAGCCAACGACAGATCCTCGATGTCCTCGTGGTCGGAGTCGTCCTCGGAGGACACGAGCGAAGGGCGGTTGTGTCGTGGGCGTCGATGGTCTCGGCCCGAGCGACTCTTCGAACTCCTGAGACCTTCTTCGGCTAGCTTGCTTCTGGAGGTGGAAAAGGGGAGGTGGTTTGAGTTGGGTGTTTGTGGTGGAGGTGGGGTGGGGGGGAATGGGTGGGGGATGGGGTTTGTGGGTGGTGGGTTTGTGGGGGTAGGGGGTGGTGGTAAGGGGGTTGGTGGGGGGTTTGTGGGGGTAGGGGGTGGTGGTAAGGGGGTTGGTGGGGGGTGGGTGGGGGTAGGGGGTGGTGGTAAGGGGGTTGGTGGGGGGTTTGTGGGGGTAGGGGGTGGTGGTAAGGGGGTTGGTGGGGGGTTTGTGGGGGTGGTGGGTGGTGGGTGGGGGGTTTGTGAGTGGGGGGGTTGTAGGGGTGGTGGGTAGGAGTGGAGGTGGTTTGACTTGGGTGTTTTGGGGGGGTGGGTGTGGGGTGGGGGGTTTGTGGGGTTGGAGGTGGGGGTGGGTTTGTGGGTGGTGGGTTGGTGGGGTTGGGGTTGGGGTGGTTTGAGTTGGGTGTTTGGGGGGGTTTGTGGGTGGGGGTTTGTGGGGGGTGGTGGGTGGTAGATAGGGGGGGAATGGAGAGGTTAAGAACGTTGGGAGTTTGTGGGGGGTGGTGGGCGGTGGGTGGGGGGAGTGGAGAGGTTTTCAAGAATGTTGGGTTTTTGGGGGGTGGGGGTTTGTGGGGGTAAGGGGAGTGAAGGGGTTAAGAACGTTGATAGAAACGTTCGGAAGTGGAGGCGTTTGTGGTGAGTTCTGAAGAATATCCATACATTCAAACACACACAATGATACTGTTTTGGAAATAATGAATGATAAATATAGGATTCCCACTCACTCATCCACTCTTAATCCACATACACATATACACACATCTACCCCTTCCCCCCTCTTTCCACACAAACACAAACACACACACACACACCCTCACCCTCAATCCCCGCCCCGCTCTACCCTCACCCTCCTCTTCTCTTTCCATACAAACACACACACGCCCTCACCTTCACCCCCCACCCCTTCCACCCTCGCCCTTCACTCCTCCCACTCCCTCACTCTCCCCCCTCCCCCTCACCCCTCATCCTCATCCCCCCTCACCCTCACCCTCACTCCTCCCCCCACCCTCCCCTCACCACCCTCCCACCCTCACCCTTACCCTCACCCCTCCCCCCTCCCACCCTCTCCCACCTTCCCCCCTCTCCCACCTTCCCCCCTCTCCCACCCTCCCACCCCTCACTCATCCCCTCACCCCCCTCACTCCCCCCCTCACCCCTCATTCCCCTTACCCTTCCCCCCTCATCCCCCCTCACCCCCCACCCTCACTCCTCCCACCCTCACCCACCCTCCCACCCCCCTCACCCTTCCCCCTCACCCCTCACCCTCTCCCAGCCTCCCCCCTCTCCCCCGAAGAAGACACACCGAGCGGCGAAAACTCACATATTCCTCTCCCTCTCCTTCCTCTTCTTGACCCTTCTCCCTCCCCCTCCTCCCACCCTCCCCCTCACCCTCAACCCCACCCCTCACCCTCCCACCCTCACTCCCTCACCCTCCCACCCTCTCTCCCCCCTCGAAGACACACCGAGCGGTGAAGACTCACATATTCCTCTCCCTCTCCTTCCTCTTCTTGACCCTTCTCCCTTCCCCCCCTCCCCCTCACCCACCCCTCCCACCCTCCCACCCTCACCTCCCCCTTACCCACTCCCACCCTCCCCCCTCTCCCCCCCTCGAAGAAGACACACCGAGCGGCGAAAACTCACATATTCCTCTCCCTCTCCTTCCTCTTCTTGACCCTTCTCCCTCCCCCTCCTCCCACCCTCCCACCCCCCCTTCCACCCTCACTCCTCCCTTCCCACCTCACCCCTCCCCCTCCCCCTCCCCCTCACTCCCTCACCCACCCTCACTCCTCCCTCCCACCCTCACCCCTCGCCCCCTCCCTCTACCCCCTCCCCCTTACCCTCGCCCCTCACCCCTCACTCCTCCCTCACCCACCCTCCCCCCTCACCCCCCTCGAAGACACACCGAGCGGCGAAAACTCACATATTCCTCTCCCTCTCCTTCCTCTTCTTCACCCTTCTCCCTCCCCCTCCTCCCACCCTCCCACCCCCCCTTCCACCCTCACCCCTCCCACCCCTCACTCCTCTCCCGTCCTCCCCCTTACCCTCTCCCACCCTCACTCCTCCCCACCCTCACCCCCCACCCACCCTCACCACCCTCCCTCCCACCCTCCCCCCTCTCCCCCCCTCGAAGACACACCGAGCGGCGAAAACTCACATATTCCTCTCCCTCTCCTTCCTCTCCCCCCCTCCCCACCCCCCTCCCCCCTCGAAGAAGACACACCGAGCGGCGAAAACTCACATATTTCTCTCCCTCTCCTTCCTCTTCTTCACCCTTTTCCCTCCCCCTCCTCCCACCCTCCCACCCCCTCACCCACCCCTCCCACCCTCCCACCCTCCCCCCCTCCCTCCTCCTCCCTTCCCCCCTCCCCCTCACCCTCCCACCCTCCCCCCTCTCCCCTCGAAGAAGACACACCGAGCGGCGAAAACTCACATATTCCTCTCCCTCTCCTTCCTCTTCTTGACC
>NW_028234421.1:1465798-1470798 GCF_977035675.1 Penaeus japonicus | reverse complement strand
TTAAAGACTCAATATTTCCATCTTTATAAGGATTCACTTGATTTTGGAGATTGTAGTTTCATGGTTATAGTTGCTAGATATTATGAGATTGAGTGTTAGAGAAGGAAAGCATCATTGCAGGATCATTGTCAATACGGGGACCTTGGGATACGAGAAGCCATAATAGGAATGTCAGGGTTGGTAGGGAGAGGAAAAATAAAATGTATATCTGTCTAGCTAGCTGGCTAACTATTCGTTTTTTTTATTTGTGTAGCTATGCAGCTATGTTGTTATATATGTATGTATTTGTTTATCTACTTATCTCTTTCTCTTTCTCTCTCACTTTCTCTTTCTCTCTCTCTCTCTTTCTCTCTCTTTCTCTCTCTCTCTCTCTCTCTCTCTCTCTCTCTCTCTCTCTCTCTCTCTCTCTCTCTCTCTCTCTCTCTCTCTCTCTCTCTCTCTCTCTCTCTCTCTCTCTCTCTCTCTCTCTCTCTCTCTCTGAGAGAGAGAGAGAGAGTAATTATATCAGTAATCAGTAATTATAACAATAATAACGATAGCAATGATAATAACAATAATAATGATAATCATGATAATGACAATAATAACAATAATCATAACCGTCATCATAATATCACTAAGAATAAAGATGAAAAAAAAAATAACAACAGTAATAATTATAAAAGCAAATAGTAACAACAACAACAACAAAATAATAAATATAAAAAGAATAAATCAAGACCAAAAAAAAAAGAAAAATAGAAAAACGGAATCAAAAATCCGCGAGGCCTCCATGTCCCGGTCGCTACTAATCGGACGCTCTCGCACCGGAGTCAGTCGAGCCTCGCCTTCCGTTAGCAGTAGCTCGGAGGCGACGGTGGGGGGAGGGACTCGCTTGTCCTGAAGCGCGCCTGGCTTCGGCTCAGCGGGTATGGACAGGGTGGGTGGGGGTGGTTGGGTGGGCGGGTGGGTTGGAAGGTGAGTGGGAGTGGGAGGGGGGGGGAGAAGGAGGTGAGTGGGGGAGGGAGGGGAGGGGAGTGGGTTTAAAGGTAGGTGGGAGTGGGGTAAGGGGTGGGTGGGTTTAAAGGTAGGTGGGAGTGAGGGAGGGGATGGGTGGGTTTAAAGGTAGGTGGGAGAAGGGGGTGGGTGGGTTGGAAGGTGAGGGGTGGAGTGAGTTTAAAGGTAGGTGGGAGAAAGGAGTGGGTGGGTGGGAATAGGGGGGGGGGTCGTGGGTTGAAAGGTGGGTAGAAGTGAGGATGAAAATGGGGGAGGAGAGTAAGGAGTAAGAAAAGGAACTGAGAGTGGAAGGAGAAGAAGAAGAGGAAGAGTGAGAAAGAAGAGAGGGGGGGGGAGATTAAGCAAATGGAGGAATATAAAGAGAAAGAAGGAGAAGAGGATACGAAAGACGAGGAGGGGAAGGGAATAGAGAGAGAAAGAGAAAGAAGGAGAGGAACATGAGAAGAAGAAAATGAACAAGAACCGACGAAGAAATCTACCAGAAAAAAAACAAAACAAACAACAAAAACACAACAACAAGACGAAGAAACAGGGAGAACACACCAAGAGACAAATACATTCGAGAAAATAACACAAGCATCCCAGGAGAGCATCTGAGAAGAAAAGATAAGGATTCCAGAACGAAGGCGCTGTGGGATGCTGCTGCTGTCCCCTCGAGCGAAGAAAGCACAGGGGGGCGAAGGGGGGTAGGGGGGGAAGGGGGGGTGTTGTCCTTCTAGCCTCTCCTCTCCTCTCGTGTCCGTCTCATTCTGGTATTTTGGTTATTCTTCGTGATTCTTCTTTGTCTGGATTCTTGTTTGTTTGTTTTTTTCTTCTCACACACACACACATATGTATATATATATATATATATATATATATATATATATATATATATATATATATATATATATATATATGTATGTATATATTAGGGGGAGGGTATTTAATAACTTCCTTCCTCTCTCATTATGTTGTCTCTCTCTCTCTCTCTCTCTCTCTCTCTCTCTCTCTCTCTCTCTCTCTCTCTCTCTCTCTCTCTCTCTCTCTCTCTCTCTCTCTCTCTCTCTCTCTCTCTCTCTCTCTCTCTCTAGTCTCTGCCTTTCTCTTTCTCTCTCTCTCTCGTCTCTGCCTTTCTCTCTCTCTCTCTCTCTCTCTCTCTCTCTCTCTCTTTCTCTCTCTTTCTATCTATCTGCCTATCTTTCGCTCTTTCTTACTCTCTCTTTCTCTCTTTCTCTTTCTCTCTCTCTCTCTCTCTCTCTCTCTCTCTCTCTCTCTCTCTCTCTCTCTCTCTCTCTCTCTCTCTCTCTCTCTCTCTCTCTCTCTTTCCCATCCTCCTCCTTCTCTCCCCTAATTTCTCCAAGTGTAATCATGATAACAAACCATTTACCTTAAAGAATCAAAACGTTTATATATATATATTATATACATTTGCATTTGCTCAAACCTTTTCGTAAATGTGACAAGACAAGAAAACAAAAAACACGACGAATACAAACCAAAACAAACAAACAAAAGGACACGAGCCGAGGATGTCGAAAGTAGGGCTTCAACCATCAATAAACATAAGGTCGTGTTATTGCGTACATGTGTACGTGTGTGCGTCTTTCCATACGATCATCATTGCTCTGGAAAACAATGACAGTGCAAGAAGTTCATCCTAAGTGTTCTACCGTGCCTGGTATTGCACAGGTACATATGATTATGAGATATGTTGACGCCACATGATCCATCATTCATGTGGAGAGGTTACCAGGTCATCATAAATAGCCACGGCACTGTTAGTATGGTGACCTCTGTCTAACTTGGTGGTTGGATAGTGATATTAATTAAGGGAACATCAGTGTGACATTAATTAAAGGAGCAGCAGTGAATATGAAAAAAGGTACGATATGATGATATTATACAGATCGTGCATTTTAGGGCTTCCTTGCATAACTATATGAGTATTGTTGATATACGATCTAGAGGTAAAAAAAGAAAAGAAAAGAAAACAACAGGAAAATCGTGAAGAAACACTTTTATTAGTTATTTTTAAAAATAAATCCGAGTAAATCAGAAAAAAAATTAAAGCAGAATTATATTCCCATCCACGATTCAAATAATCAGAAAATTTCCTAAAATACTTTCCTCGAAGAAAAGAATGATCAGTCTATCCTTTTTTCCATCCGTTGTTACTCTATCCTTACTTCCCCCAATTTTAAAAATTCATATAATGTATTTAAATCAATATTTTTCTTGGCTTTAACAAAAAGGACCTAATATAATTCCCTCGAAGTGAAGAATCTTAAAATCCAAGAAAGTTTCCTCTATTTTTGCATCGCCAATCTATCCCCGTCTATCCTTGCATCCCCAATCTATCCCCGTCTATTCTTGCATCCCTCAGTCTATCTCAGTCTATTCTTGCAACCCTCAGTCTATCTCCCTCTATCCATGCATTCCCAATCTATCCCCGTCTATTCTTGCATCCCTCAGTCTATCTCAGTCTATTCTTGCAACCCTCAGTCTATCCCCGTCTATCCATGCATCCCCAATCTATCCCCGTCTATCCATGCATCCCTTTGTCTATCTCCCTCTACCACTATCCTAGTCTCGCAGCTGGAAGGCATTGCTTCATACAGCCAGGTGACAGCTTCATCATCTTCCGTGAGATATGCAAATGAGGCTATGCTAATTAGGGGGGGGGCACCTGAGGGGGGAGGGGGGAGGAGGTAGGTGCGAGCTCTGCGC
Source organism: Penaeus japonicus (assembly GCF_977035675.1). Classification (NCBI taxonomy): domain Eukaryota; kingdom Metazoa; phylum Arthropoda; class Malacostraca; order Decapoda; family Penaeidae; genus Penaeus; species Penaeus japonicus. The sequence goes on along the minus strand of NW_028234421.1, from coordinate 1,467,093 downwards.
ATTCACCTCTCACCTCTTGTGACTCTTCCTCTTCCTCTTCCTCTTATTCTCTCCTCTTATTTTCGTTTCTTCTCGTTATGTCTCTTTTCCTGTCTCTTCTTTTATCTCTCCTTCTCCTCATGTCTCATCCACTTCCTCTTTCTTCTTTTTTTCTGCTTACGGCTCTCCTCCTCTCTTCTCTTCTCCTTTACTTCCTTTCTCCTTCTCCCTGATCGCTTTCCACTTCTGTCTACTTCCCATCTCACTCATATTTCCTTTCCTCCTCCTCTTCTCGCTCCCTCCTTCTTCCTCTCCTCTCGCTCCTTTCCCCGCTTCCTCCTCTCTCCTTACTTTAATTACATCTTCTTCTTCTTTCTCCCTGGCTGCTCTCTCCCCTCTTAAAATCCCCATACCCCCCCCCCCTCCCCTCTTTAACTTCTCTTCCTTTTTCCATCTCCCGAATCGCTATTTTCTCTCTCCTCTCTTCTCTATCTATTATATATGTGCGCCACATATTTCAAGTATGTAATCATGTGACCTTAGGAGAGGACTTAGCATGCTGAGGGTGATAATCCATACTGTTATATTGTTCTCCTGATATGTAAACATTTAATTTGATGCCTTTTTATTGACCCGTCCTTTTGCTCTTAAATATTTCAACATGGTTGACATAGCTTAAGGTTGTAAAATAAATGTTAGCCCAAGAGGGACTATATTGGGTGAGGATAGACCTATTGTTACCTCATCCCATTTGAGATGTTGTATCACATATTCTCGATAATCTCAATAAACTCGTCAAAGTCAAAGACTGTCTTTTCTATCTTTCTCCTTCTCTTTCCTACTTTACACCTGTCCTTAAAAACCGTAATTATTAACTATCCTCTTCTTCTCTTTCCCTCGCCTTCTCTTCTCTTCCTCTTTATTCTTTAACCTTATTCTTTTGTCTTCCTTTTCCTCTTCCTCGTCCTCTTCTTCTTCCTCCTCCTCCTCCTCCTCTTCTCTCTCTTTCCTCCCCTTTCCCTTCCTTTCCTTTCCTCTCCTCTCCCTCCCTCCTCCTCCTCCTCCTCCTCCTCCTCCTCTCCTCCTCCTCCCTTCCCTCCTCCTCCCTCTCTCCTCTCCTCCTCTTCTGTCTTCTTCCCTCTCCTCTCCCCTACCTCTCTCCTCTCCCTCCTCACCATCATCATCATACTTATCCTCCTCTTCCTGCCTCCTCCTCCCTCCTACCTCCCTCCTCCTTCTCCCTCCTCCTCCCTTCTCCTCCTCTCCTCAACTCCCTCCTCTCCTACTTCCCCCTCCTCACCATCATACTTATCCTC
>NW_028234421.1:1458298-1460798 GCF_977035675.1 Penaeus japonicus | reverse complement strand
AGAGAGAGGGAGGGAAGGGAAGGAGGGAGGGAGGCAAGAAGAGAGGGAGGGAGAGAGCAAAAGAGAGAGAAGAGAGTGAAAAGAAACAGGGAAGCAAAATAGGATGGAAGGAAAGGGAGGAGAGAGGGAAAGTAAGGAAGTAGAAAGAGAAGACGAAAGAAGACGAAAAAGAAAGTAAAAAGAAGGGAGAAGAAGAGAAACAAGGAATAAGATAGAAAATAGATAAGGAAAGTAGAAGAATGATAAGAGGAGAGAGAGGCAGGGAGAAAAGAGAAGAAGAAATGGGAGATAAAGGCGAGTGATGGGGGGTGGGAGGAGGGGGGAGGGGATAGGTGACTAAAGAGAGCGGATTACTTCTCGACTCTTCGCTGGGGGTCAAAGGTCATGCTGCCAGAGGATGCGGTCATGCTGTGGAGAAGGAGATGAAAGAAGGAGGGAGGGACGGTGGGGGGGGGGGGGTAAGAGGGAATAGTAGTAGTAACAGTAGTTAGAAGAGGAAGAGGAGTAGGAGGAGGGGGGAGAAAGAGGAGGAGGAGGAGGAGGGGAGAAGGAGGACGGGGAGGAGGAGGAGGAGGAGGAGGAGGAGGAGGAGGAGGAGGAGGAGGAGGAGGAGGAGGAGGAGGAGGAGGAGGAGGAGGAGGAGGAGGAGGAGGAGGAGGAGGAGGAGGAAGAGGAGGGGAAAGAGGAATCGGAAGAGGAGGAGGGGGAGGAAGAGGAGAAGAAAGAGGAGAAGAAAGAGGAACGGAAGAGGAGGAGAAAGAGGAAATGGAAGAGGAGAAAGAGGAAACGGAAGAGGAATAGAAGGAACAGAAAGAGGACGAGGAAGAGAAAGAAGTGAAAGAGGAAGAGTAGGAGGAGATGGAAAAGAATGTAGAGTAGGAGGACAAGGAGGAGAAGGACGAAAAAACATGAGGAGGAAGAAGATGGACAGCAAAGCATGATGTAAGAAAGAGGAAGAGGGTGGAGAGAGAAAGAGAAACGAGAGGAAAGGAATGGCGAAAGAGAATGAGCATAAGAAGAAGGGCAAAAATAGAGACAAGAAAAATAGACAAAGAAGAAATAAATAGAGGGAGGGCATTTTCAAAAGGAAGGAGAGAGCGTAAGGAAGAAGTTTCTTTCTCTTTTTACTCTCTCTTTCCTTCTCTCTCTCTCTCTCTCTCTCTCTCTTTCTCTCTATCTCTCTCTCTCTCTCTCTATCTATCTATCTATCTATCTATCTATCTATCTCTCTATCTCTCTATCTATCTATCTCCCTCTCTCTCTCTCTCTCTCTCTCTCTCTCTCTCTCTCTCTCTCTCTCTCTCTCTCTCTCTCTCTCTCTCTCTCTCTCTCTCTCTCTCTCTTTCTCTCTCTCTCTCTCTATCTCTCTTCTCTCTCTTCTCTCTCTCTCTCTCTCCCTCTCCCACTCCCACACCCACTCCCACTCCCACACCCACCCCCACCCACTCCCTCTCCCTCTCCCTCTCCCTCTCCCACATCCACATCCACTCCCACTCCCCCACCACCCCCTCACCCACCCCCACACCCTCACCCTGACCCTCAACCAAGCACCCAAACAAACAAAAACAAAGCCACAACAAAGCACACAACAAACAAAGCAAACGAGGCTTCCTTTCACACTCTATATCCTTGACTCAGCGAAGCCACAGAAGGGTTGCCAATGTCCTTACGCTAAATGCTCTTATGAACTTTATTGAACGTGGTGGCATTGTGTAAGTGTGAGTGTGTGTGTGTGTAGGGGGGAGAGGGTGGGTGTGGAAGGGGGTGGGGAGGGGTGGGGGTGGGGTGGGGGTGGAAAGGGGGGGTGGGGGTGATGGGGGGGTTGGGTTGTGTGTGGGGTGGGGGTTGTGGAGGGGGTGGGTGGAAGGGTGATGGGGGGTTGTGTGTGTGGAAGGGAGAGGGGGGGTGGGTAAGTGTGTGTGTGTGTGTGTGTGTAAAGGTGGGGATGGAAGGGAGAGGGGGGGTTGTGTGTATATGTGTAGGGGGGGTTGGGGGGGTTGAGGGGAGAGGGTTGCGTGTGTGGGGTGGGGTTGGGTGGGGGGTTGTGTATATGTGTAGGGGGGATTGTGTGCGTGTGTGTGGGTGGGGTTGCGTGTGTGGGGTGTCTACGTCCGTTGTCTATCTATCTCTATGTGTCTGTATCTCTGTATCTTCTTGCGTGTTTGTGTGTGTGTGTGTGCGTGTGCGTGTTAGAGGACTCGGTACAAAAGAAACCCCTAAACAGACATCGTGTTGGCGAAGGTCATTTCGCCTCGCCCATAAATGGCGATTTTTCATTATCTGACATCGCCGACTGGAAGCTCTCGCTTTTTTTTTTTTTTTTTTTTTATACGTGCCTAAACAAAAGCACGTCGACAAGAAGAAAAAAAGAAACAAATATATGTATATACATATAATGGCATGAATATATATATATATATATATATATATATATTTATATATATTATATATATACATATATGTTATATATACATATATATATATATAAATATATATATAT
>NW_028234421.1:1445076-1450076 GCF_977035675.1 Penaeus japonicus | reverse complement strand
CGACCTCGTAGGGACATCGTACCTTACGAGAGCGTAACCCGCTGCGACGTCTCAAACTGCCAGAGTTTTGAGTATCCGGCCCCAGAAGTGTTTTATCAGATATATATATTCAAGCGTAGAAGTTATATCTTTTGCATCTTGGTCTGAAAAAGGTTGGCCTCCCCACTAATAATGCCGAGAAACAACTAAATGTAAAACAGAGAGGAGAAAAATAATACTAGATAGAGAGAAGAAGACAGATGAAAGGTTAGACAAAGAAACCGTCAGCCTAAGCCAGGACTCGGCAACCCTTTGAGTACAGCGTGCCAGAGCCGAGTAAATTTCGTTTTTAACCACCTTATGTGCCTCCTATAATTTTGTTTCTGTTAAACTTCAGGATAAGTGGTACTACAAGTATGTAAAAAATGCTGAATTTGAATTAAACATAACTACTGCTTCATGATATAAAATCCATTGTGTTCTGCACCCATCCATGTAATGGACCTACTCAAATATCATACTACTTTCTTACCTCATCATCGTTATTACTATTATAATTATTATAATCATCACTATTATCATTATTATCATAACTATTTATGTGGTTAACACTAGTATTATAATCTTTTTTAGCATTATATTAATTATTACCATCATTATCATCATTATCATTATTGTTATCATCAACTTATGATCGTCATCACTATCAATATCATAACTATTATTCTAACAGTGTTATTGTTATCCTCATTACTGTTATAAATGTTATTATTATCATGACCATCTTTAGTGTCATCATTAACATTGAAGTTATTATCATTGTAATGATTATTCATCATTATTATCCTCATTTATATAATGATTACTATTAATTAATATTTCATCATCATTATGAGTATTATTACTAGAACATTAAGGATCAGTAATTATTATCACTAGTATTATCATTATTGATATCATTATTATTATTATCGTTATCATTGCCATCATAATACTTATTATCCTTTTCTAATATGCACATGGCCTGCATGATTGAACTGATCACGCATGCCGGAGGTGGACCTTAAGCAATTGCTTCAGACGTACTCATCAAGCTGCGTTGTCTCTACAAATCTAGACTTTCTAGAATGGATATTCAGGACAGATTTCTCATATATAAAGGTAATGAAAATGAAGAAGTCCGGCAAAAACTACACCCCCCTCCTCGCTAGAACAAGAAATGTATCGTAAATATCCGAGTAATAACGTTCATTCTGTGCCATTGAGTACAGATCGTAACACATCAAGGTGTGTATCACTCAGATCATTAACAACTTTTTCATCATTACATTAGATGTTGCATTTACTAAGCCAAATGGCATAATTGCAAACTGCGCTAAGCCGTCTACTTGTTTGAAATTTTGTAATGTCTGTCCTCTTTTATCCAAAGCCTCATTCGTGTCATTATGGCCTTTTGATCAGGCGTGGGCTCAGCATCAAATGCTGTTAACTTGTTGATTCTACGGAAATCTAAACCCATTCTATTACTAACATTTTTTTCGTAACAGCAATTAACGGGGTAGATTAAGGTGACTTGGATCGACCAGTCAATGCTGGATTTAACTTTTGCTCGATATCGCGGTTTAGAGTCTGTTGTCCTGCAAATGGGATAGGATGCTATTGTTTAAGGTAATTGCATGCTCGATCACTTTCGTCTTACCGGGAACATATGTAAACACCTCGTGATATTGACACATGCAGTATTAATGAGAAGACAATAGAGCTAATCTTCATGATAAGATTGCGGCGGCAGCGCGAATTCGACATTCTATCTAAGAACAGGTACCTGTCGGGGATCGAACCCGAGCTGAGTGGTGTTGGGGTCGTCGCGCACTGCGCTGCAGGCAACACCCGATGTGAAGAGACGTACATGTGAAATAAACATCGTGTCTGCAACACACATTGGGCTTAAAAAGGCAATTTCCCATAATCTTCCTTCTCCCAATATCGTCTCGGAAGCAGAAGACGAAATGCCTCCACATGGGCTTCTTTGTTCCAGAGGGAATCGGGACCGAGAAAAACGCTCCCACAGACCGTAGTCCAAAGGCCAACGCGCCATGGCGCTGCCCAAATTCTTTCAGCATTTTGAAAATCATTCATGGAATTCTAAAGCTTCTGGATTGCGACAAGTTGCTCAAAATAGACAATGGTAGATGTATATTAAAGTTTTCAATTTGATAATGAATATCATATTTCAAATGGCATTACACTTCTGATCATTATATAATCTCTCATTGAAACTACCTCGAGCGCCGACCTCCCTTCATTCACTTTCCGGGATCACGTGAGTCAGAAGGAAGGCTTATTGAAGACACATGAACTTGTATACAACATTTCAAGATTGCCTCCTTCCTAACTTGAATATTTAGAATTCAGATAAAAAAAAAAAAAAAAAATCTTCCTCCCTTCGTCCTCCTCTCCACTTTCCCCCTCCCCCTCTTACTCTTTCCCTCACTTATCCCCCCATCCTCCTTGCCTCCCCTTTTCCTTCTCTCTCCCTCCTTCCCTCCACCTGCCACCCTCCCCTGCGCGACGAATTTATTTGCAAGAGGCTGCCCGAGCCGAGGCAGGAAAGGGCCTCGGGAAGCGCCTCCCATCCCCGGCCGAGGGACGCCTCGCGAAGGCAATCGGATGGCGGTGGAATCCGAAACGCGTCTGTTACATCTCTTGCGCCGTGGAAATCATTCAGTCTCATTTGTACTTTTTTACATAGAGAGATAGAGAGATAGAGAGGAAGAGAGAGAGAAAAAAAAGAAAGAGAGAGAGAGAGAGAAAGATAGAGGGGGGGGGGCATAATAACTTCATCCTTTTACAGAATTCGGGTAATTAACTCAATTTTGTAGATGTTTTAGCAACAAGTCAGTATAGATTAACAAATTATATTAAAAGAGAATAAAAAGTGAATCAGCATGGTTATAATTCCTTAAAGTGATATAAAAGTGACCATAATTTGTTTGCCTTCCACTAACAGACATTGCCAGAATTCCTGTGTCATATCAAGCGCTGAAACTCATAAATATAACTCCTTTTCGTAAGCTAATGTGAATGGAAATAGGAGATGTGGCACCAGGGCTCAGCACCATCGCCACTCCACAGGCCGTTTGGCGTGGCGTTATTTTGCCCTGCCAATCCATGGAGAGAAGACGAAGTCTCGCACTGCCAACCTAGAAGGCTTGGGAAATCGTGTCTTTACACGTTAAGAACTTTCCTGGATGATAAATCCTCGCCATGAGAGAGATCAGAAAGTCTTTATCTCCGGGTTTGAGGAGAATGCTTCTACGCTTCTTGGCATTTATAAAATATGTTTATTAAAAATGCATTAGAGAGTTGCATGCTATTACAGAGATTTTGATAATAGATCTTACTTTATAATTACATATAATTTGAGGTTTGACTGACGTCACAAACATCTAAAATTCAAATTCAAATTGAAGTCTAAAATTTCATTCCCACAGAAGATAGACTCAAAGAAAACGTTGAGTCACTAGATTACAGGGGATACCAAATTAAACTTCGCATAAACTACTGATTGATCTCATTTGAAGCTTATTTTTTTCCATGAGCATTCACATAATATTTATACTTATTTCTTGAGAGATTTTCATATGTATTGCTTTCAATTAAATATATTAAAAACAGTGGATTGTTCCATTTGATTACCAATTTAACTGTTTATCATGTATCCACTTAAGTGTTTATTTTGACTTTCATATTTTAAGGGAAAATTTTATCTTTAATCCTTTTCATCAGTTTTAGTAACACAACAATTTGCACAAATCCGAGACGAAAATTTAATGTTATTTCACATCCAACCAGCCTGCCAATAAACAAACCAGCAAACAAGTATTGAAACAAGAAGATAAATATTCTATTCACGAGAGAATTGACCTTTGTTCCGGCATAAGATCCCTCAATTATCGGCCTTGGTAATAACTAATTGCTGTCCTTCCTCTTTAGAAGAGTAAAGGATCAACCTTGCTCTGTCGACACTGGAATTCTGTGAATAGCGAATGACTGGACTATTTCGTCCACTTGGAGGTCGTGTTGCTGATCGCGAGCATCGTTAATTACCTTATTTGGCAAATGTTGCTTTTAAATCGTTCAAAGACGAATAGATCTGCGCTAAGGATTGGCACGTTAATCGCTTATAAAGTGTCACCCTTTTCTTTCGACATTTCGGCTGGAATCACTTCACCAGAATGTTATGGAGAGAAATTCACTCAGGTTTGTCTCTGAAAAAAAAATAATGATACAGTGCTGTAGGGTTAGTGATGTTATTATATCTGTCTCCATTTATCCTATAGTAATTCAATTACTAATGTAATATATGTTTATACTCAGCCGGGCTATATATAAACTTACGAGTTCATTCATTTAGCGATGTTTATTGTCAGGCATAAAAGCTCTATTAGAGGTACGTTGCAACACTTCGTTAACCTTGCAAGAACTATACAAAACCAAGACTCGCCTTGGCAACGACATTTCTATTGAATGTTTTCCCGCTTTTAAGGCCTATTAGATCAATCTAATGACAAAACATGTAGTATATGTTTGCCTTATCTAAACAAATTCAGAGAAAATATATAGTAGATCGTTAAATTGAGTGGAAAATTAAATGGTATTTATGCATGAAAAATATTTTACTCTACTATTTCCTCACACACCAAGGTTTTCACTTTTTCATCTATTCATTTGCATTTCAGTTTGCGTATTCTTCTCATCGAGTTGTTTTGTATTAGCCAAGTAAGACGAAATTAATGAAGAAATCTTGCTCTCATTCTTTAGACTAATTGCCTGTATAAGATATGTTTTTAGTTAAGTTCATCCGTGAATATTTTTTTCACGTTTTCTATGACTATCCATCAGACAGGTAGGAGAGCGTTACATAATTTTTGTTGATTTCAGTACACATTAGTCAATTATTAGTCAATCAGATTTTAGAGAAAGCCTATCACATGTCACATGTAAACTTCATAATATAG
>NW_028234421.1:1420076-1425076 GCF_977035675.1 Penaeus japonicus | reverse complement strand
TTCTCCATATTCATTCGATTTCTTCCCACTCTTTATTCCCCTTAGTTGGGTTTATTTTCTCCTTGTTCGCTTCCTCATTTATTCCCCCGTTTCTTCCCTCCCTCTCTCTTCTCTTCCTCCCCTTCTTCCCATCATTTTCCCTCTCGTATAATCCTCTTCCCCGTCATCCATCCCCAAATTCACTCTCCCCTCCTTCCCTTTCCCATTTATCTTTCTTCCAACTCACACTCCCCTTTTCCCCCTCATTTACCTCTTCACATCTTTTTCCTCACCTTCCCCTCTTTTTATTCCCTATCTCCCTCCTTTTACCTTTTTCTTCCCCTCTCCGTCTATTTCTCTTTCCAGTGGACGAGAGCAAACATACGGTCACAGAGAGATGTTGACTTGCGTCCACCTTCTTCAAGGCCAGTGGGGTAACTGTGTGCACGTAGGGTGGTATCAGATATAAATAAGTAAAAAGTGGAAAGAACGGGAATGAGCAACTGGAAAAAATAATGAGAAATATTTAGATGAGAACAGAGAAAGGTAATGAAAAAATAAAAGGAGTCGAAAGGGGTAATACTTAAACAGTTGAATAAGAGGTGGACAGAAGGTTAACGGAAGAATAAATGCAAAAGTTCAAAACAATCAAGGGTAAAACAAGATAATCAATGACAAGCAAACTAAATTACTATGAAAATGTAAACATAGTCTTAAGTTAATGTATCACAACTGTGTTTCCAACAGAGTAGCATAATTACAAAGAAAATTGTAAATTATTGCGTCATGAATTGAAGGAAACCGGCAATTAGTGTCGTGTATTTTCTAAATCAAAGTGGGTAAACGAGAGAGGAAATAGGACACTGATGGGAGATATAGAATGTAGTTAGTAAACCTGTAAATCAATTAAAATGCCAACGGAAGTAAATGATAAGCACCAACATCACCGAACAACATGAAGTACGAAAATCTTCAGGTGATGATAAGCAGACCATTTTCTTCCATATTCTTCTCCTTCTCTCTCTCTCTCTCTCTCTCTCTCTCTCTCTCTCTCTCTCTCTCTCTCTCTCTCTCTCTCTCTATCTATCTATCTCCTACTCACTCATTCTCATTCTCTCTCTCTCTCTCTCTCTCACACACACTCACTTATTCTCTCTCTCTCTCTCTCTCTCTCTCTCTCTCTCTCTCTCTCTCTCTCTCTCTCTCTCTCTCTCTCTCTCTCTCTCTCTCTCTCTCTCTCTCTCTCTCTCTCTCTCTCACACACACACACACACACACACTCACTCCCTCTCTCTCTCTCTCTCTCTCTCTCTCTCTCTCTCTCTCTCTCTCTCTCTCTCTCTCTCTCTCTCTCTCTCTCTCTCTCTCTCTCTCTCTCTCTCTCCCTCTCTCTCACACACACCCCCCCACACACACACACACACACACACACACACACACTCACTCATTCTTTCTCTCTCTCTCTCTCTCCTACTCACTCATTCTCTCTCTCTCTCTCTCTCTCTCTCTCTCTCTCTCTCTCTCTCTCTCTCTCTCTCTCTCTCTCTCTCTCTCTCTCTCTCTCTCTCTCTCTCTCACCCATTTACTCTTACACTTACATTCACAGTCAGAGTCACACTCACTCTCGCTCTCAATCATATATATATATATATATATATATATAATATATATATATATATATATAATATATATATATATATAATATATATATATATATATATATATATATATATATATATATATATACATGTATATATATTTATATTATATATATATATATATATTATATATGTATATATATTATATATTATATATAATATAAATATAAATATAAATATAAATATAAATATAAATATAAATATAAATATATATATATATATATATATATATATATATATATATATTTCTCTTTGCCTTTCTATTGTCTCCCTTTCCCAATCCTCTACATTGCCCTTTCTCTCTTTTGCTTCTCGCATCAATCTTGCAAGTTAGTTTTTAAAGTTACATATGCAATTCAATAAACAAAAACCATAAGCATATGCGACCCGATGAGTAATACACCGGAAATGAGTACTAAGCAGTGTCAAACCAAAAGCTATACATTGTTAACAGATGAGGGCGGGAGACTTCGGGGAGAGTCCCGTAAGGACAACCAAGCAACATTAAATGTTTCTCCAAGAAGACGCAGCATGAAGTAAGCTCTCGGGTAATCCTTGTCTCTTCATTTTTATTTGTGGTTCGCCGGCTCCGTTCCCGTGGCTTCCGTTGGCGGGTGACGTTTGTTGTAACGAGTAAGAGGCAAGTTTGACGACCACTGCTTTAGCATGTGTATTATGGAAGATCCAAATAATAAGAATAAAAAAGCATGACCTTAGCAGAAGAAATTAAATTATGACGACTAAAACACACTCGCAAGGAAATGTGAGAGGCAGACAGACAGACAGATGAGAGACAGAGAGAATGAAAGCGAGGGCCAGAGAAAGAGGGAGAGAGCATTTTTCCCTTTGTTCCTCTGACCACAAATAAAAGTTGCCTTTGGCAAATAGCCTTTCCCCTTTTAAGCTTTTACTGTGAATGTAATTTGAACCATTTTTTGTTGCCATGTAAATATAAACGGAATAATTTATTCCTAGATTAATCGAGAGAGATAGAAGAGAGTCATAGAGAGAGAAAAAAATAGAAGAGAGAAGGGAGAAAGGTAAGGGAGAGAGAGCGAAAGAGACAGTGAGAGTGGGGGAAAGAAGAGAGAGAGAGAGAGAGAGAGAGAGAGAGAGAGAGAGAGAGAGAGAGAGAGAGAGAGAGAGAGAGAGAGAAAGAGAGGGAGAGCAAGAGAGATATCAATATAGAAAGAGAGAGAGAAAGAGAAAGGAAGGGAGAGGAGAGACAGACCGAGAGACAGAGAGAGCAATATATCTATCTATCTATATATATATATATATATATATATATATATATATATATATATATAGAGAGAGAGAGAGAGAGAGAGAGAGAGAGAGAGAGAGAGAGAGAGAGAGAGAGAGAGAGAGAGAGAGAGAGAGAGAGAGAGAAAGAATTGAGAGAGAGCAAGAGCTAGAAAGAGAAAGAAAGAGAGAGAGCAAGAGATAGAACGAGAAAGAAAGAAAGGAGAGAGAAAAAAAAGAGAGAGAGCGAGAGAAGAAGAGCATGTTACAAGCACCAGAGCAGAGCTCGGAGGTTGAGCGACCGCCCGAGAGCAGTTGCGACAGACAAGCTCCATGGGAAGTTGCTCTAATGCCCGCCTGCTCAGTCGAGGAAACAATGGCAGGGACGGAGGGAATTTACCCTTTTCCTGAAGTCAAATATTTCACCGGAATTAGAGACCCCCCCCCCCCTCCTCTCTCTCTTATTCTCGCTCTCACTCACTCACTCTTTCTTTCTTTCTCGCTCTCTCTTGCTCTCGTTCTCTCTCTCTCTCTCTCTCTCTCTCTCTCTCTCTCTCTCTCTCTCTCTCTCTCTTACTCTCTCTCTCTCGCTTACTCTCGCTCTCACTCACTCTCTCTTGCTCTTGCTCTCACTCTCTCTCTTGCTCTCTCTTTCTCTTTTACTGTCGCTCTCACTTACTCTCTTTCTCCCTTCTCTCTCCCTCCTCTATCTCTCTCTTGCTCTTTCTCTCACTCACTCACACTCTCTCTCTTACTCTTACTTTCGCTCTCACTCTCTCTCTCCCTTCTCTCTCTGTCTCTCTTCCTCTCTCTCTCTCCCTCACTCCCTTCCTCCTTCCTTCTCTCTCTCCCCCCACCCTCTCTCTCTCTTTCTCTCTCTCTTTCTCTTTCTCTCTCTCTCTCTCTTTTCTTTTTTTAGCACTTTATTTAACACATACATGGTGATGAAAGTATCCATGCTCGTGCAGACATACAAAGCTAAAGGAAGCATTGCTTAATGATTCCTATCTAAAAGCTAAAACCTACCTACCTCAGCTTCATAAACATATTACATAAATGCATATATTTTCCTTATCAAAGTTATCAAAAGGAGTGTGATAAAGGTTATGCAAATACAAGACATAAACATATATGTGTCTCTATATTGATCTGAAGTAAGTTAAGTCCAGAGAATCAGCAAACTTATTCCATAGGCGGGTGAAGTGAGGAAGAACGATCGCTGGTGCAGGGATGTCCTGGATCTCGGTACCTCGACGCTGAACTCGCTGGCTTGACTTCTAGTGCTATAAGTGGGTGCTTTCACATCGGTCTCAGCCATGGGTTCTCTTCAAAGGTGGCTTTGCAGAGTATTGTGAGCTCTTTCAACTCACTAACTATTTTGTCTGGTAGAGCACTACAGAGTTTGGAAAAGACAGAAGTATTGTCTAGTGTGTAGATTGTGCCACTGGGGGTATCAATAAGATTAAGGACATTTTAGAGGTGATGTCTTGCACTAGACTTCGATACTGACGAAGTGAGTTTCGTCGTTTACTCACTTCATCTGTTAGTTTTCTGATGATACCTATAAGATCTTTTGTATGATCAAGAAGGTGAGTATCATCAGATGTATTTTCAGCCAATCTTCTGATACGGCTGGCTATGGAGGAGTGAAGATACTCGGCCTCATCTGTGATTCCATCCTTCTTTCTCTGTCACGGGCGGTTTCACAGGAAAAGGTGAGCACACATTCGGGCAATTGGTTGTATTGCAAGGGCAGGAAGTTTGGTTCCTTCCCCACCTTACCACAGACACTACACCAAAGCCGTGAACTAATGCCACTTATGCCCTTTGGTCGGGCAAATAGAGGATGCCTCTCATTTTCCGAGACATTCTAAGAATGCTTACAAGGGCTAGTTTATGATTTATCATGCTTATCGTGTGTCTACCAAGAACTAATCGTGACAGGAAGAGCTGTCTATAGTTCTTGACTAATTCCTAATAAAGAAATCGAAATTAATGGTATAGGACAGTTTTGCCTCACCCTGTCCAGCATCGGTTCGTATCCATCTAAATGGATCCCCTTGTGGATATACTATGCCAACTTGATTGTTCAAAAGGACTCTACGGCACAAAAGGAGT
>NW_028234421.1:1407576-1412576 GCF_977035675.1 Penaeus japonicus | reverse complement strand
ACTGCCTCTCTCGCTCACCACTGCCTCTCTCGCTCACCACTGCCTCTCTCGCTCACCACTGCCTCTCTCGCTCACCAATGCCTCTCTCGCTCACCACTGCCTCTCTCTGTTGCAAGAACCCGTGGCGTTTGTTTCCCCGGGCTGATGGCCTCTTCTGGGCGACCTCTGGAAACACGCGATGCAGCTTCTTGACTCAGCAGGCGCGGTCTCTGATGCTACTGAATCAGATTTAATTTCATCGTCTTGCGTCAGCTTTGCCTGCGCGTGCTTTACAACCTTAAAGCGACGCCGGTGGCACCATTTTGTCTGGCCAAAATGGCGGTCACGACGCAAGGTTGGGAACAGGGTATGAGGCATGAAAGAAAGAGTTAAAGCGAGTAAGATTGATCAAAATCAAGCAGGAAAAAAAGAGACAGAGAGACATTACATTACAAGTCTCGAGTCATGGCGTGCTGGCATGAAGTCACTGAGTATAGCCATAATTATTGATATTACTATGATTTTATAAGCTACCGATGCACAAGATGCCAAGCAACAACGGTAAAAGACTGTTAACCGAGGGCTAAGAGGCAGTGAGGATAAACGTCGACAAAACAACAAAACCTAAGCAGATTTTTGTCTCTCAGCCGCTCAAATAGCTGCCACGTCTCATCAGATGAAGATATCTTGACTCACTCTACCCTTAGCTGTGTGTGGGTAATGGGGTGAATTACAAATACCGTTTCATTACCAAATTAGCTGCCTTTAATTGAGCACAGTTCTATAAAACCAAAAGTGAATTAGAGCAAACAGGTGAAAATAACCGAATATCGCTCAATCAATCTGCTTATCTCTTTTCTAATAATGGAATGTATCGCATTCTATTGATTTTATTTATTATATATATTTCACTCGTTTTTCTTTTCTTTTCTTTTTATTCTTCCCTTTCTTTTGCATTCTTTTGCTGTTACGCTTACCTATCGTTCTTCTTACTTCCATCTGTCTATTTCCTATTTTCTCTATCTATCTGACAGTTTATTCAGTTTGTATATCTTATGAGTCAACATTCACCAAAAGCTTAGACATCCGGGCTGGTCATTTGGGAGGCTCAAATCACGAGGGAATATACATACCTCTTCCCTCTCTGACCAACCCCGGTATCCTTCACTCGCAATCCGGCACAGAAGGCCGGATCTTGGGAAACTTCTTTTCCGTAACACCATAGGGACCCCGGTGGTGAAAGGGATTCGTTCCCTCGTCTTTATAGAGCAAAAAGTCTGCTTGTATGATTCAGAACCAAGCCGGAACTAACTTCCTCTTATTCGTAGATTTAATAAGAATTTGACCTGTGACATTTTGAAGATTAAATTAAAGACTGAATAAACCTACGTATGAGATGCAATAGTAGTAGCAAGAGCACTGATAGTGGTAGTAATAGTAAGACAGTAGTAACAACAATAATATTACTAGCAACAGCAAGAGTAACATAGATACTTGTAGTTGCAGTAAAATTAGAATTAGCAGAAATAAAGAAAAAGAGCAACTAAAAAAACAAAGATAAAAAACCCAACAGATAATGATTTCTTTGAAGCCCCAGGCACACGCAAAACCCCCCCCCCCCCCCCCCCCCATCCCCCCACCTCTTTCCCTCCTAACGACCAAACGAGAAAGGATACGTCATCCTCCGTGGCGCTCGACCGGGGAATTCACCGGCGTTCCCACTCGCTCCTCTGCTTCCCCAGGCAACAATTGACAGGAAATGGTACAAAAGGCAATATATTGAGAGTAACTGAAATTAGAGAAGACAGGGAAGACGGCCTTCTCTCTTGTTTTCATGCGTCATTACCCTCCTCCAAATTGGTCGCTCTGTCTATCCATCGTTCGATTCCAACTCC
The DNA here is from genome assembly GCF_977035675.1 of Penaeus japonicus. NCBI lineage: Eukaryota > Metazoa > Arthropoda > Malacostraca > Decapoda > Penaeidae > Penaeus > Penaeus japonicus. Next base: position 1,410,702 of record NW_028234421.1, on the reverse strand, counting down.
AATTCCAACTCCTCTGAGAATCAGAAGCCAGAGCCATTGTTTAACTTGTAATGTTTAACAATATTCATATTAGTCTTAGTTCGTATTTTGTCTGACTTTAACTTTCCTATTCATTTGACGAATTCGACCTTTATTCATTCTCTCTATTGACTTCAGATATAAGGATAGCTTTAAGTTACTCTTTTGGCAAAGCGCTAACACAATAAGCAATTCCCGAATTATAGTACAGAGATACGTAAGGGTTGGAAGTAAGCCGGTTTTATAGATGCTACGAGTCATTTGTTGGTCAATTAATATGCCTAGAACACCCGACTTAGATCAAGTCATCATTCTTATAATTATTCATAATTCTTATGATTATGTGCATACGTCTAGTGCGATTTTTTCATATCTTACGAGATTGATTTTTTGTACAATTACCCTGTTACTAGCATCATAATCTAATTTATTAGTAATTTTTTAGTTTTGGAGGTACGATATAACACACCTTACTCATTCACACATGCATACACTCACGCACTTTCTCTTTCTCCTCATCTTATTCGCAATCTCACGTACTCAATGTATACCCCCTAACCTACCTACCCATTCTGCACTAACTCATCTCACACCTCTGTTCACAAACATACTAGACGTTGTGACCATTGTGTCATGGTGTACAATGAATTCAGTAAAGCAATTCAATAGGACGACGTGTGCCACCTAAAGGAATTATTTTTTCGCCTTAAGTTTGTTAAACAATAAAGGTGAATAGCTACTTGCACATTAGCCTCATTGTCTAGCAACATTCTTCTGTTTATTATGAGACTTTCCGTGGTTCAAGTGAACTGTTGAAGAATTCAACTTATAAATTGCAAATTCAAAAGAAAAAGGTGTTTTAGGTATGCATTTTCCCCTCCCCCACTCTCTGTTCGTCTTTCTTTCCTCTCCTTGGCCCTGTATGTATGAGATTCTCAAGCTTTTCACGGAGTATAGCCTTTTGAATATAAGCATCCAAGAAGACAGCCGGACATCCTCCAGGAGGTTGAAACGTGAAACAGTTGACAAGATAACCGACAAGAAGCAGTCAAGGACCGAAGAAGTTGCACATCGAAAACGACATGAAACACGACACGCTGACGTTCGGAATGTGGGACGAGGACGTGCAAAACCGACTCGACAATGAGAACGCCTGAGCTGAGGACGATCTGGACCAGCCAAGCAGGGTTGGACGAAGGTGTTCGCCCTTGGAGGACGACGCGCATGGCCATTATATTTATTTGCAAGTCGTAGTCGACTTCCACAATAGGTGGAGCATATGCCAGACACGTCGAAGAATACACATTCTCAAATGTGCACTATTCCCCCATGCGGTCACGATTCTATTCTTGTCCTATGGAAGAGGAAAACCCGATCTGAGGTCATACGGATGGTTAATCACTCTCAGTCCGCCAGCCTCCACGGTTGAAGAGGTATCTCCCTTCTGACCTGTTGCCTTTGAGAAAGCACCTGGGAACCCTACTCTACGTTCAGTCCTCCGCGGTAGAAGAGGCATCTTCCTTCTGACCTCCGAGCCAGGTCCCCTGTAGCCTATCCCTGCCGGGCAAGGCCACAGGGTCAACATCCCAAGACGTCCGAGCCACCGCTACCAAGCATACCAAGTGCTTCCTTGCTCGCTTGACACCATCAGGTGATATGGAAGTTCATAACATCCAAATACACCAAGAAAAAAATCAAGCTAGTTTCAATGCTCCCACCAGTAACCAAGTCATAACAAAAGAAGACACTCACCGTCTTTTTTTTCTCTCTCTGTTTCTGTCTGCCAATCTTAATCTCCCTCTCTCTCTATCTATCTATCTATCTCGTTTGTCCATCTAGCTCTCCTTATCACTCCTCTCCTCCATCGCAACATTCTCTCTCTCTCTCTATCTCTCTCTCTCTCTCTCTCTCTCTCTCTCTCTCTCTCTCTCTCTCTCTCTCTCTCTCTCTCTCTCTCTCTCTCTCTCTCTCTCTCTCTCTCTCTCTCTCTCTCTCTCTCTCTCTCTGTCTTCATTCGCTTGTCACATTTTCTTGCATTCAGAGGACGCGTTACCTAAAAACAAAAAGATATTCAATGTCTGTTAGGTATGCTTGGAGTTTTGGAGAATAACAAACATGTGAATTGCCCCGTTGGTTTAATAATCACACACACACACACACACACACACACACACACACACACACACACACACACATATATAATATATATAATATATATATATATATATATATATAATATATAATATATATATATATATATATATATATATATAATATATATATAATATATAATATATATATATATATATATATATATATATAACATGTACATAGATATATATATATATATTTATAATATATATATATAATACATATATATATATATATATATATAATATATATATATATAAATATATATATGTTTATATATACATATATGTGTGTGTGTGTGTGTGTGTGTGTGTGTGTGTGTGTGTGTGTGTGTGTGTGTGTGTGAGTGTGTGTGTGTGTGTGTGTGTGTGTGTGTAGAGAGAGAGAGAGAGAGAGAGAGAGAGAGAGAGAGAGAGAGAGAGAGAGAGAGAGAGAGAGAGAGAGAGAGAGAGAGAGAGAGAGAGAGAGAGAGAGAGACACTGCCAAGACATCCGGGAGCCTAGACAGACTGCAGGATCGCTGAACTGCATTGGAAATTCGCGGCAAGCAACAGCGGGACTGTGTATTGAAGGGGGGAGGGGTGCAGGATGGCGGGTGGGTGGAGGGAGGAGGAGGGAGGTAGAGCGATGGACCAAGAAGGAGGGACAGACTAAAGGAAGCAGTGAGAGAGAGGGAGGATGGAAGAGTAGATTGAAGGGTGGGAGGAAGGGAGATGGGGCGAGAAGGGGTGCAGAATGACAGAAGTAGCGTCAGGGTAGTGAGAGAGGAAGGCAGAGCCTTTAAATATCCTACAAAAAGTCATGGAAATAATATTCCCAAGCTGGCGGAAGTTCTTTAGATACCATACATCCATCAGTCAAATACATACCATCTGAGATTGAACAGCTGTGGTATGTCAGATAAAGCAATCGACATCCTCATCTAGCTAGTAGAAACCCTCTTAAATCCTGTTATATG
>NW_028234421.1:1399617-1402117 GCF_977035675.1 Penaeus japonicus | reverse complement strand
AACCGAAGTCAAAATAGCGCCAAGCCCCACGTGGCCCTCGGGAGGAAGGGGCGAGGCGGCGCGAAATCTCGCTCTTGATTGGTTGAAAAATTTTCTTCAGCGCCTTGATAAAGTCTCGAAATTTTCATCAATGATATCGTATATTTTTCGTAGATAGTTATGTACAAAGGCAGCAAAGGAAGCATATGAAAGAAAAAAAGAAAGAAAAAACAAATGATATATTGGAAGGAAAAAAACTTTCGAATTAACCAATAAGTTCCTTCGAGAATTTCGAGCTTATTTATCTGCAACATTAGAATTAGTGCTTTTTATTTTCATACGTGCACTTTCACATTTCTTTTATTCCTACTTTTATAAATACCTTTCGTGGTCCCTCGAAAGTCCCTTGCACTCGCCACAGCTTACCATAACTACACGCAACTACCCGAAAAAATGGTCGGCGGAGTGGAAAATGGACGAAGGGGAGGTCTGAGATCATGTTGGCAAATATTATATATGTAAATAGATTGAGAAATAGATAGTTATATATCTATAACTTGACTCGTCAGCATCTCTTTCCTCGTTATATCAAATTCTCACACACTGGCAACATGTGCATGATATTCGCCATGGCGTATTTGACGTTAGATGCCAGCGTAAGGCCGTGTTTCTGATTACAATTGGACTTCTCTTTATTTAAGAACAGATGATAACAGTTATCTTTATGATTACTCTAATTATCGCAATATTCACCACAGCTTTATTTAGACAGGGACATAGAGGCTGGTGTGTTTGTGAGTGTTTCTGTGTGTGTGTGTGTGTGTGCGTGTGTGTGCGCGCGCGTACGGATGTGTGTATGTGTGCGGGTGTGTGTGTGTGCGTGCGTGTGTGTGTGTGCGTGTGCGCGCGCGTACGGATGTGTGTGTGTGTGTGTGTGCGGGTGTGTGTGTGTGCGTGCGTGTGTGTGTGTGTGTGTGTGTGTGTGTTCATACCTTATTTCTATTATTTATACTTTCTTGTGTTCAATCTTGCGATGGTCTTACCACATAAAATGTTTTAATTTATGGTCAATTCATCAAGGGTTATTATTTGTACCACAACCAAAACCAGCATATTAGTCAAATGTTAAATATTTAAATAGTTAAATATTAACCTTTTGGAGATTTACCGCGCAAGTGCATAAATGGGGAAAATGGGGGGTTGAAGGAGAGAGGGATAAAGAGGGAGAGGGAGAGACAGAAAGAGAGAGATAGCGAGGGGGAATGAGGGAGAAAGAAACAGAGTAACATAGAAAATACACAAATAGAAAGAAATAAAAGAGAAGATAGAGACGTTTAGTGTGTGTGTGTATGGGAGAGAGAGAGAGCGAGCGAGAGAGAGAAAGAGAGAGAGAGAGAGGGGGGGAGAGAGAGAGAGAGAGGGGGGGGAGAGAGAGAGAGAGAGAGAGAGAGAGAGGAAAATCCCCCCGCTTCCTCGACAAAGATTTTTCGAAACCCACCAAGTCATCGCCTCCGGATGCCTTGCTTGACAAAAATGATGATAATGAAAATACACATGATGAAACTAAACTCCCCATGTAAGTTGCACCAAGAAATATAATTACATTAAGAATGCAACACAAATCATACAAAATTATCAAGCACATTATTTGAAAAAAGAAAAAAGAAATGGATTATAAATCACAAAATCATAAGTTCATGGTTTTCAGACTTTCAAGCAATCGTGAATCCCTTTCGATGTTTGGAAATTCCCGGCGATCGCCTTTTCAGGTCTATATATGGAGGTTCAGGATCCTCTCAAAGGGTTGGGATTCCCTCTAAAAGAATGCAGACTTACTGATGTTGCAATTCGTTAATGTGGATATTCTTTTTGAAGTTGTGTTATTGATCATAAACATTGTTTTTTTATGAATATTGTTTTGTTGTTATTGACTCATTGTCATTATCATTTCAAAACTTAATTATTTTTTATATGATTCAAGAGTCTAAAATTATTTGCCAACATTTTTATTTGAAATGGGAATTGAGAAAGAGAAGGTAATCAAAGTCAAAAAAGGGAAAAGAGAAATTGCAGAAGAAAAAGAAGTGGTAAAAATATGAAAATGGGAAACTAGAAAAAATGAAAAACAAAGAAGGAAAAAAGATGAAGACGAAAAGAAAGGAGGAGGATAAGAGTGAGAAAAAATATTACTAAGAAGCACGCAAAGGGATGAATAAAAACGATAAGAAGAATAAAAAGGCAAGGGGCAAAAAGCACAAAAGTGTTTGTGTATTTGTACATGTATTACCGTATGTATGTTTGTGTTTGTCACTTCACGTTTTCTCACGAATTACACGAATTAGTAAAGCTAATAATACTCCTAATAATAGTGACATCATTGATAATGATGATGATATTAATTACAAGAATAATGATAATAACAGCAACAATGATAATAATGATAATGATAATAGTAATTATAACAAAGATGAAATCGTAATAATGATAATAATGATAATAACACCAATAAGGATATAATGAT
>NW_028234421.1:1392117-1394617 GCF_977035675.1 Penaeus japonicus | reverse complement strand
AGGAAATACAAACAAGTAGATAACCACCGACAAGCCAGCTGTGATTGAATTTGGGGGTGAGTGGGTCTGCGTACAGAGTCAAATTAAAGGATTCATTCCTAGTGCTACTCGCTATAGAAATTCATATTCTTTACCAGGGTATGGATAAGCTCTGCGGAGCAGACGCTTCGCCAGGCTTATATGCCCTGAGGCGAGCCCGCCTGTGTCAGCGTGTGCTGACTCGTGGGGGTGTGCCAACGAACGCCGATTGACTCCATCTACTTTTCAATCATTTCGTACGCTTATATATTTTCAAAGTTCACTGCAAGAAGTCCTGAGTTTTTTCGTTTGATTTTTTTTTATTATTATCATTATCATTATTAATAGTTTTCCTCAATGAAATGAGACTTCTGCAACAATTGCCAAAGATAGCAATATAAGCAATCATGTTTAAAAATCATGAAATAGAGAAATCACAGCTCTTAATGATATTCACATATACCTCGCTCAATGTAGCTTCTATAACTGTTAATGAATCTAGGCAGAGGAAACGGTTGCTTCAGATGTGAAGAAGGTCAAGAAAACCTGTTCTGTAATTCCTGATATTCATTACGTTTTCATGACAACCTTGTTGATTATAACAGATGATGATAAAACGGCCGTATGTGTCCTTTTCTGTCTCTTTTTCGATATTCATAGGAGTAGTGTTTTATATTTTTTATCTATTTATTTGTCTATTCATTATTTGCATGTAACTGCCCACGCTTAGACAAGGATTTGTCCAGTGTCGCTTTTGAGTTTGGCCGCTGTCGTCTGTGAGATTCCTTTACCTCGGCTTCTCCTCTATGAGGAAATTAATATATCTTTTGAACTTACAGCCTCCTCCAGTAATTGTTTTGCTAAGTTTAAAGTTTCATTAGTGAGCAGTGTGACGACCTATCGTTAATTACGGAGTATTTTGCGAATAGAACCATCGAATAATTTCAGTGCCGTATATGTCCCCTTGTGATCAAATCCCCTGCATCAAAGACAAACACAAATGGAAGCGTTCATGCATTCACGTTCACCCATAGCAGTTATGTGCTCTCTGTAGGCGTCCTGTTTCCAATTTAGTAAACTAGTGTCAGTCATCAAAAATCTCCCTTGTCTACATGGAAGTTTAATACACACACACAAACTAAGAAACAAACAACAGTCCGCGAGAATATTACTTTAGGAAACATTTGGCGGGGAATCCCACGTTGTCCAACCCCTCCCATCCTCTGCTACAAACCTCCTTCCGATTTCTCCTCTCTTTCTGTCTCTCTTTCTGCTGCTTTTTTACTAGTTCGACTTTATTCTTTTTAAGCTTTACTTGTCTATAATTTGTGTTTTCCCGTCATATTGTGTATCAAGTTATTTCTGTTACAACCTTTAATTCTACCAATCATTCCCTCAATCAGATAGCTAATTTACAAACTCAGACCAAGAAATTTAAGTATGCTTACAGATCTAAAATTTGCTACAATGTTTACATTACAATATATACCTATATATATAATATATATACGTCTTACACATTTCCTTGAGATCAGTCAAGTAGCGCGTGCACGCAGAGAGTGGGAGCGGAGGTTAAACGGTGTCGCATTAGCGCTTCCGCGGACGCTCGAGCACCTCGTTCTTTCGAGGTGAATCTTTTTTTTTTTTCTTTTTTTGTCAAACAAAAAAGATCGTGTCCGCTTTTTGTTGTTGTTTTTCAAATGAAGATCTGTATTCTTTGCTACTTATATTCAGAGGAAAAATACACATAAGTATTATGAAATGATTGTGACGATACTATCATATCGTCACAAAATTTCAACTATTATTTGTTATTTTGATTTTGATGAGTGTTGTTGTTCGTATCTTTGCTAACATCGTAGTTTGCCGACCCGCGCCATTGCCGCGCGATTTGACCCGGCGAGGCGTTCGCAAGAGACGCAGCTTCAAGTCAACGGAAACAGTGCAGTATGACACCGCCTTAAAAGGAGGTCTTGAAGAGATGTACCTTTTCTGACAAGGATGAAGATATTTGTGTAGTGGTGTTATGGGTGATGGCTTCAGGTAGGTATGCTTTATAATCTAAATAGTCAAGTTATAGTTAGACATTTGTAAGAGATAATAGCAACAAAAAATGCTCAAGCAGAAATTATAAGGGGGCAGGAAACGAAGAAGTGCAAATTTAGGCGGAGATTCGATTTTGTTTGTATATGAAACTTGGCGAATATTTGCTTAGATTTGCAGTTTGCATGTGATGTGCTGTGTTGGCTGGTATTAGTAGGGATGCCGGGGCCTATGATCTGAAGCGAGGTGGTCAAGCGGAACGTACTTTTTTCAAGGTGTTTTTTTTTATAGAACGGACCCTCCTGCTTTGATTTCTTGGGGTCTGCTCGGGATACGCTCTCGCGAAAGATATATTTTGGGGAATTTATGTCAGAAGACTGTGACGAAAATTGACTTCAAATTTTGGAGTAGGGGAAATATAATTATCATTTCACCATCA